>NW_027097998.1:0-22405 GCF_019320115.1 Miscanthus floridulus | reverse complement strand
CAAGCTCGGGCTCCCCGACGATGATACCAAAGAAGAGGGCATCGGCGACCGGGACGACGATAAGGACGAAGGGTTCCCTAAGGTGCACAGCGCCTTCATGATCTTTGATGGACCCTCGGCATGCCTTACGGCGCACCAGCGAAAGAGGGAATGCCGAGAGGTCTTCTCGGTTAAGGTAGCCACTCCCCGATACCTCGACTGGTCTTGGGAAGTAATCACCTTTGATTGGGATGACCACCCCGACCATGTCCTAAATCCCAAGCAGTACCCACTTGTTGTTGACCCGATCATCGGCAACACCCGACTCACCAAGGTGTTGATGGATGGAGGCAGTGGCCTCAACATCCTCTACGCCAACACCCTAGAGCTCCTGGAGATCGACCAGTCACGGCTCCGAGGTGATGCCACACCTTTCCATGGCATTGTGTCGGGGAAGCACACGCGACCCTCGAGCGCATCGACCTTCCCGTTTGCTTCGGCACCCCCTCCAACTACCACAAGAAGGTCCTTACCTTCGAGGTGGTTGGGTTCAAAGGAACCTACCATGCCGTCCTGGGGTGGCCGTGCTACGCCAAGTTCATGGTGGTCCCCAACTACACCTACCTCAAGCTCAAGATGTCAGGTCCCAATGGCATCATCACGATTGAGTCAACGTACGAACATGCATACGAATGCAATGTCGAGTGCATCGAGTACGCCGAGGCTCTCATGGAGGCTGAGACCCTCATCATCGACCTTGACCGACTCGGCAGCCACCTGCCCAAGCCCAAGCATCGAGCCAGGACTTTTGAGCCTGTAGAGGCTGTCAAACTCGTCCTAGTCGACCCTGCGTGCCCCGATGACTGGGTGCTGAGGATCAGCGCCACTCTCGACATCAAATAGGCAGCCGTGCTCATCGACTTTCTCCGCGCTAATGCCGATATGTTCGTGTGGAGTCCCTCGGACATGCCGGGCATATCGAGGGAGGTCACCGAGCATGCCTTGGACATCCGGGCCGGCTCCTGGCTAGTGAAGCAGCGCCTACGCTGATTCGATAAGGAAAAACGTAAGGACCATTGGCGAGGAGTTGCAGAAGCTCTTGGCGGCCAGATTCATCAAGGAGGTATCCCATCCAGAGTGGTTAGCTAGCCCTATGTTGGTCAAGAAGAAAAATGGGAAGTGGAGGATGTGTGTAGATTACACCGGTTTGAATAAAGCCTGTCCAAAAGTCCCCTTCCCATTACCCTGAATCGATCAAATCGTTGACTCCACTGCAGAATGTGAGACTCTATCTTTCCTTAATGCGTACTCTAGTTACCATCAAATCAAGATGAAAGAGTCCGACCAGCTCGCGACTTCTTTTATCACACCGTTCGGCATGTACTGCTACGTGACTATGCCTTTTGGCCTCAGAAACACAGGAGCCACATACCAGCGGTGCATGACCTAGGGTTTTGGCGAGCACATTGGGCGAACCATCGAGGCCTATGTGGATGACATCATGGTCAAGTCCAGAAAGGCCAGGGATCTCATCGATGACCTGGAGATAGCCTTCAAATGCCTCAGAGAGAAGGGCATCAAGCTCAACCCCAGAAGTGTGTGTTTGGGGTTCCCCAAGGCATGCTCTTAGGGTTCATAGTCTCAGAACGTGGCATTAAGGCCAACCTGGAGAAGGTATCGGCCGTAACCAGCATGGGACCAATCCGAGACCTCAAGGGAGTGCAGAGGGTCATGGGATGCCTTGCGGCCCTGAGTCACTCCATCTCGTGCCTCAACGAAAAAGGCTTGCCTCTGTACCGCCTCTTGAGAAAATCTGAACGCTTTTCTTGGACCCCTGAGGCTGAAGAAGCCCTCGATAGGCTCAAAACATTGCTCACCAATCCTCCCATCCTGGTACCACCGGCCATGGACAAGGCCCTCTTACTCTATGTCGCCGCAATGACCCAAGTGGTCAGCGCTACCGTAGTGGTAGAGAGGCAGGAAGAAGGGCATGCTCTACCCATCCAATGACCTGTTTACTTCATCAGCGAAGTGCTCTCCGAGACCAAAACGCTACACCCCCCCACATCTAGAAGCTGGTCTATGCCATAGTCCTAGCCCAGCGCAAGCTGCGTCACTACTTCGAGTCCCACCCAATGACCGTGGTATCGTCTTTCCCCTTGGGAGATAGTCCATAATCGGGAGGCCTCGGGTAGGATAGCCAAGTGGGCCATCGAGCTTATGGGGGAAGCCTTGACTTTTGCACCTCGAAAAGCGATTAAGTCTCAGGTCTTGGCCGATTTTGTGGCTGAGTGGACCGACACCCAACTGCCACCTGCTCAAATTTAGACAGAATACTGGACCATGTATTTCGATGGGTCTCTAACAAAACCGGGGCAAGCGTGGGTCTACTCTTCATCTCACCACCCCTCGGAGTACACATGCGCTACATGGTGTGGCTCCACTTCGCCGCCTCCAACAACGCGGCCAAGTATGAGGCCCTCGTCAATGGCTTGCAAGTCGCCATCGAACTTGGGGTACGGCGTCTCGACGTCCAGGGCAACTCGCAGCTCATTGTCGATCAAGTCATGAAGGAGTCGAACTACCTCAACCCCAAAATGGAGGCATACTACAAGTTGGTACGTCGCCTAGAAGACAAGTTCGACGGTCTCGAACTCAACCACATCACGTGGAAGTACAACGAGGCCGCCAATGAACTGGCAAAGATGGCCTTGGCATGGGCTCCGGTCCCCCCGAACGTCTTTGCCAGGGACCTCCACAAACCTTCCATTGACTACGCCTCGGTAGCAGAGGAGGGCCCATCGGTCGAACCCACGGCGGGGCTCAATGCCCCTTTGCCGCTGAGACTCCTTTGGCCGAGCCCAAGGTCATGGAAGTCAACACAGAGCCTCCCTAGACCGACTAGGACATGGACTGGCGAGTCCCATTCCTTGATTGGCTCGCTCAGGGATAGCTTCCTAGTGACTGGACCAAAGCCCGATGGCTTGCGTGGCAAGCCAAAACTTACATCCTCTGCAATGACGAATTTTACAGGCGAAGTCCCTCCGGTGTCCTCCAACGATGCATCACCACCGAGGCAGGCCAAGCCCTACTGTGGGACTTGCATGCAGGGGCCTGCGGGCACCATGCAGTGCCTCGGACGCTCATCAAAAATGCTTTCCACCAAGGGTTCTACTGGCCAACGACGGTTGCCGACGCCACCAAGCTAGTACGCTCCTACGAGGGATGCCAGTACTATGCTCGGCAGACGCACCTCTCGGCCCTAGCCCTCCAAACCATCCCCATTACATGGCTATTTGCTGTGTGGGGGCTTGACATGGTCAGGCCTCTGTAGAGGGCCCCCGAGGGCTACACCCATCTACTGGTAGCAATCGATAAGTTCTCCAAATGGATCGAGGCTCGTCCGATCAACCAAATCAAATCCAAGCAAGCAGTGCTATTCTTCACTGACATTATCTATAGGTTCGGGGTCCCTAACCCATCATCACCGACAACGGGACACAGTTCACCAGCAAAAAATTCTTGACATTCTGCGATGACCACCACATCCATGTGGCCTGGTCAGCCGTAGGACACCCAAGGACCAATGTCCAAATAGAATGTGCCAATGGCATGATCCTACAAGGCCTCAAGCTAAGAATTTACAACCGGTTGAAGAAGTTTGGCAGGAAATGGCTCGCCAAACTCCCATCGGTCATCTGGAGCCTAAGGAACACTCCAAGCCAAGCCACGGGGTTCACACCTTTCTTCCTGGTCTATGGAGCCGAAGCCATCCTCCCCACCGACTTGGAATATGGTTCCCCGAGGCTATAGGCCTACAACGAGCAAAGCAACCGCACCACCCGCGAGGACGCCCTCGACAACTGGAGGGAAGCCCAAGACGTTGCGCTGCTGCACTCGGCCAAATACCAGCAAGCCCTACAGCGCTATCAGGCCCGGCGCATTCGAAGCTGAGACTTGAATGTAAGCCGACCTGGTGTTGAGGTTGACACAGAGCAACAAGGGCCGCCACAAGTTGACCCCACCATGGGAAGGACCATACATCGTCGCCCAAGTGCTGAAGCCCGGGACCTACAAGCTAGCCAACAAGAGGGGCAAAATCTTCACCAACGCTTGGAACATAGAACACTACGTGCTTTTACCCTTAAATTCCAAGCATTGTATATATTGTTTCTCAGAATACAATTGAGAAGCGTTCTTTAGTTGTTCTAATTTTTCGAGAACCCCCCCCCCCATCGAGCCCATCGCGGGTCTCAGCAATACGATAACACTGTAAGGGAGACTTGGCTCTACCTCTGCAGAACCAAGCCTCCCTCGGGGGCTAGATGGGGGGACTCCCCCCTAAGTCCCACGCACCATTTCTTTAAGTCATTTTTTGAAAAAATTCCTATGCCAAACTCTCTAGCACGCTCTGACGAATCGGTTTGTAAAAAAACCCAAGGACCGAAAAAGTCTGTTCCAAGGACGGAAGGCCGGTAGAGTCGTGAGACGGCCTATGCCCTCAGGCTATGGCACTCCCTCACCACCTTTCGCCCAAGGGCGGCTTAGGCTCCAAGGAGGTTTTTTGCAAAAGAAATTTGATCAGACAACAACAGAGGGCAGAGGCCTCGGAAATACAAGAAAAATGATTAAGAAACACGAGTACGTTAAAAAGAGGCCTCGACGGCCACAAGCGTTACGATACAAAGTTAATCCCTATTCTATTACATGGCCTCTTGGGCCCAGGTCAAGGCTCAGGGCCTCTAGCATCGGCAGACGGCGGGGGAGAGACCACCTCCTCTTCGAATAGCTTGGCCAGCGCCGGTGCTGGGGCCCTCCGCCGCTTCTATCAGCTTCACGACTGCCTCATCAGCCTCCTCATCATCGTCGGTGTAACACCTCGGGTGTTTAAATATTAAAATCTAACATGTCATCATATGCATTGCAAAGCATTTGGCATTTGGTGAAACTTTGAGGTGCATACACTAATACAAGTTTATATTTATGTGGTATGTGTTGCAATGTATTGTTTGACTCAAGTCAATGTTTGTTTGGGATTTTGAATTTTTTCGAGAAAACCCCGCTTTTCAACATTTAAATCCTACCCTGAAAATCCATTTCAAAAATTTAAGCATATTTTGGGGTTGGGCCCCAAAAGCAAAAGTGTAGAGCTGGCAAGTTATACAAAGTTTGTTTTTGGAGTTTTTCAAGTTGTTTAGAAAATTTTTTAGTAAATCAAAAAGGCGTAATTCGGTAAATTTCCCTATTCAAATTCAAAAGTTCATTTCAAAATCTAGACCGAATTAGGAGATGGTTATAAAAGCAAAGTGTAGAACTTTTGATTTTGACAACTTTTATTTTTGGAGATTTTTGAGTTTTTCTGAAAATTTGAGAGTAATTTGTGAATTTTGATGAATGGCAAACTTGTAATTTTGATGAACAGTGTTCACCGCTTGCACTACACCGCCGGTGAGCTTCGGCTTGCTTCCAGTCGCGCGCGTGGCCGTCTGGGCGTCGCGTTGGCGCGGTTGAAGGCTTCGTCGTGGCTTCTTTGCGCTTCCTTGGCTGCCCTATAAAGCTCTGGAGCCGCCGCCGTTCTTCTTTCTTCGTTCTCTGTTTTTCCTGTCGCCGCTGCTCCATCTCCGGCGAGCCCGTGCCGTCGTTGTTGTGCTCCACCGTCGCTGATAAGCTAGTCCCAGCTCCACCTGAACCTTGCGCGTCCATCTGACCCATCAATTTGGCTTGTCTTCACCGGGAACTCGAGTTTCATCGCCTTCTTCCTCACGGCCGGTAACCTCACCGTCGCATGCGCATCTCCGTGGCCAGAGCCCGTCGGTGAGCCGTTGCCCTTGATTGGTGTATCTTTAGCTTCGTCTCGATGCTGTAGTGCTCATTTCGCTGTGATTGGCTGTTTTATCCACTGCAGTCACCGGCACACCGTCACCGACGATCCTTGCTCCGCCGCCGTTGCTGTTCACGTCGACCTGCGTCTACGCTGCTTCTCCAGCCTTGCTTTCTGCTCTGTAGTGTTCGTGGTGAGCTACTGGACCTTCCATGCCCTCTGTTTCCCCATTTTTGGCTTTGTTTCGCCGGCATAGCACTGCCGAGCCACCGCGTCCGCCATGGCCGACGCCAAGCTCGTAACTCGTAGTAATTCGTCTAGCTAGCGCCTTCAGTCGATGCGCCGGGATGATGTGGTCATTTGGTACGTTGGTCGTCGCCGTTGATCTCACCGTCAGTGAGTTTGCGCCGGTCAGCGCCGTCGTCGTCGTAGTCAACACGCGGGAGGTAGAAGATGACAGGTGGGGTCACCATGTCAGTGACTCAACGTTCAAAATGAATTTTTCTATTTTCAGATTTGAATGAATAGTGTCTGTTTTTGTTATTTTTGTGTAGATTTATTTAGAGCTCCAAAAATTATGAAAATTTTTGAGTGACTTCTCTGTGAGGTATAGTATTTAAGAAAAATATGAAATAGTGTTTTTCAGTAATTTTTAAATGTGATAAAAATTGCTCAATTTATTCATAAATGGATTTCCATTATTTTCTAGGCTTATTTATTTATCCAAAAATTATGAAATTTGTTTTGCCACTTAGTTAACATGTAATGAACATGTACTAAAATTTTGAGCTCAAATAGAATAAGTTGATTTATTTTATAATTTTGAATTAAATAATTAATTCATAAAAGCAAATAGTAACCTTTAATGATTTAGGTTTTTGTTTGGACTTTTGGAATTGAGTGATGACCTCGGGTCATTTGTTGTTAATGATCCTTGGTAGTTGATATATGTGTTACGAAAAAGTTTTAGTTTGTTTGACTTGCAACTGTACCGCAAAGGAAAAGTTGTATTCAAATTATTAACTTGCATCCATCATCAAGCATCATATTTCGTATTCCGCATCATGTTAAACATGGCATTGTTATTACGTGTAGTGAACGAAGGTGAACACATGGTAGTTAATCAAGTCGTGGAAGAAGTTTATCCGTCTGTTGAAGTCGGATCGAATACTTGTGTAACGTCGCAGGAATCGGACTTTTCCGTCAACGAAAGCAAGCCCCGGATGCATACAACCCTACCTTGTATTTTATAAATTAATTTCGCTTTGCTTTCTGTTACTGCATTAAGTGATTAGGAGTTAAGTAAAAGCCTAATTGGTGCATTACCACCCTTATTATTCCATATTTACCATATTACCTGTTTTAAATTCGTATATGCCTAGTTTTGCTTAGCTATGCGTAGAACGATGAAAGTCGGGTGACTACCTGCCACCTGCTAGTTTTAAATGGAACATTGGTTAATTATGTTAGCATGTGATATGAGAATGTGGAGTAATAAATCTAGACCGGGTGGACTCGGTGTGTGTGAGCCACCAGACATGGAGGTCTTGTGAGCGGGTTCTTTCCGCCTGTGTCGATTAAGGCATGTCCGTTGTTGAATTGCATGAGGTGAGAATTTGTAGTACTAACCACATACTCCGGTAAGCCTGAACTTGGCAATTCTATTACGAGAATGGCTACTCGTGCACTGAGAGTGGAGAGATGGCGGGAATAGCGTGTACCCACGTGGCCATGGGCTGGAATGGTGGAGTACTGTGTTCTCGGGTGGCGCGGACCCGTTCTTGTTTTAGAGGATCCGAGGGTAGGTTGGTATATGGAGGTCAGGGACCTGCGTATGTCGTGTGGTCTGGAATTCCCAGCTGGGTTTATAATCGATTCGAATCGTCGTTGCTCCTCGGTTAAGGAGACTCAACTCACTGTTCATCATCATAGAATTAAAAACCAGAACTTGAATAAGGCTTGTGAAGGTACTGAATATGAAGTTTCATGATCTCAGTGCGGATCGTGTCAGCTTTGTATATAATTCTTGGAAGTTTTCTATATAAAGAATGTTGTTAAAAGAGCTTCTACGCAAAAGAACTTTGATCATTGTTAAAGCTATACCTTGAATCCCTGAGCCTGCATTACTGAGTTTATCAGTTAATATTTCGGATAAGTCTTGTTGAGTACTTTTGTACTCAGGGTTCATTGACCCCTTGTTGCAGGTGAGCCTCATGAGCAGATCTATTTTGGATCGTGCTGCATGACTATCGTTCGTTCTGACGATGAGAAGTAAATGTGTGATCCTTGGGCAGGATGTTTATTTTGTGTGTTATGTATATATTAATCATGCCACTCCACTACTACTATGGTTTGTAATAATTAAAGAACTTAGTTTGTAAGGTTTGAAATAACTGGTTTGTAAACTATGTTATCGTAAGACTTCCGTTGTTTTTACTCTGGTTTTAATATTTGAATAAATGTTGTAATACTACAATGACTCTGTAACATGATCCTACTCGGAAATCGTGGATGATTCAGGGTTCCCCGAGGACACCCGACAGTCTTTTTAAGTTCATGGAAACATATGCATAGATGTCAGAGGTCGCCAGACAGTGACAGGTGCATGTGGGCCCTATAACTTAGGAGGTTCTGCCACAGAATGGTATCAGAGCAATCGTTACAAGGTTTTGTTGTATTGTTTTACAAAAACTTCAAAACGATTTGGATGACTAAATTTAACTTGGTAATTTAGTCCAAATTGCTTCTGACTTATCTTATTTCTTTCTCACCCTTCCCTATTTGATTAAAAAGGTTTTTGTGTGATGTAGTAATTATACTATGCCCTATATAAAAATAAATGTTGTTTATGTGCATTATAAATTTTTGATGTTTTGTTCGTAAGAACGATTCATGCATCAGGAATAATTCACTTGTTACTTCCTTCACCTCTTAGTCTGGAGTTAAGTAGTGAGTCTGGTTTGAGGAATGTAAACCATCTTAGCTACTTTCTGGATTTTGATCAATGGTCTTACTTGGATTAAATTGGCTACCTACAGTATGGCTCGTGCCAAGATGACGTCCCGTAAGTCCACCGGACCCAAAGGAGTTCCTCGTCACCAACTTGCCCCTAGAAATGATGGTGCCAGTAGCAGCAGTTCTAGGCCTGATCCCCAAGCAGAGATACTGAGGGTTTCTATGGAGTTAGCACAATCTACTAGAGATAGGGCTTTGGATGTTATACAAATAGGAGAATTACAGGGTCAATTGAGGCAGCTCACCACTGCACATAGGAACTGCGAAAGTATGTTAGTTCGTATGGTGGAAGGAAGAAATGAAGCTTGGCACAGGGAAAATGTAGCTAGAGCTAGAACTCATGAGCTAGAATTCTATGTAGAAGATTTAGAAGAACATAATACGTATCTACATGAGGAGGTTCATAGGCTTAGCAATCTACTAAATCCGAATCATGAGCCTCAAGCGGATGCAATGGACCCCGGTGTCATCCTTGCCAATGATGATGAATCGGGAGAGGAAGAAGAAGAAGATCCTGAAGAATTAGTAATGATCGATGAAAGCGATGATAAAGGCGGTAATAATTCCGGAATGGATACCGAGCCTGAAGTTTGAAGAAATTAAGGAAAAGAGTAGAGTTGTATAATAGTAGCTCTAGTTAAGTTAAGTAGTTTTGTTCTCGTACTCGTGGGTTTGTTTGTACATTAGTAAACTCTTTGTAATGTGTCTAGAGTAAGCTTTGGTACAATTTAATAAAGACATGTGAATAAAGTTTGGTTTATTATGAGCAGATGCGTCGTACGCGAGGTTCGTATATTCCTGGAACTTCACAAGATGAGGATGGTATTCTAGATCCGCCACCAGTTCTAACCAATTTAGCTGATGCTATAACCGCACTTGTCAATGTGACGGCTGAAAATTCTCGTTTGCTTCATGAGATGGCCTAGAGTAATCAGAATCAGATGTACGAAAACCGTGGACGCCACCATAACCGACAAGAGGCTACATATGTTGATTTCACAGACAACAAGACCCCCTAGTGTTCACTAAGGCAGATGAACCATTGGAGGCTGATGACTGGCTTCGAACCATGGAGCAGAAATTTGACCTTATCCCATGCACGGAGTATCAGAAACCTACGTTTGCCGCCCAACAACTTAGAGGAGCAGCAAGTGCTTGGTGGGCAAACTTAGTGGCTATGCAACCTGCTGGTATTCCAATAACTTGGGCTGAGTTCTGTATTGCCTTCAGAGCCCATTATATCCCTAAAGGAGTGATGGCTATGAAGCTAGATGAATTCCTTGCTTTGAAACAAGGAGATCAAACCGTGATGCAGTATGTGGGAAGATTTAATCATCTGTCCCAATATGCATCCGAACATGTCAATACTGATGCCAAGAAGAAGTGGTGGTTTATGAGAGGTCTAAATACCAAGTTGCAGACTATGATGACCACTTGCACCAATGTTACTTACCATGAGGCAGTAAATATTGCAATTGCTTCAGAATCAAAGTATCGGCAGCATAAGGAGCTTAAAAAGAAAAAGAGTGTGCCATCTGGATCTTTTGGTGGAAATCAGAAGAGGCAGAGGGTGATTTATCATCCAGTACATCATAATCGTCCTCCTTATCGTCCACCGTAGTTCCAAGCTGCGCAACAGTCAAATGTCCGTCCTGCTATAACCTATCCGGGTTCATAGTCAACCAATGCTCCTGGTGGCAATGCTCCAACATCCCAGGGTCACAACTATCCGTGTTACAATGGTGGAAGAACTGGTCATTTCTCTAGGGAATGTCCATATCCTAGGCAGGCTAATCAAAATTATCAGAAGGCCCCTGCTAATCAACAACAGGGTCAGGCACCAAATAAGAACCCCAATCAGAATGCTCAAAAGGGCAAAGATGAGAGGAAGACAGGACGGGTGGTCTATATTCAAGCTAGAGAAATTCCGAAAGGGGAGCCAGTGATGATGGGTATGTTTCCTGTTGCCAATCACCCCGCAGTTATACTTTTTGATTCTGGCGCATCGCATTCATTCATCAATAGAACATTTGTCGTGAAGCATGAAATTTCAATTGGGGCAACAAAGGAAAGTTTCTTTATACAGTCGCCCGGGGGACGTCTGTGTACTAAGGAAATGGCATACCAGGTACCCATAAACCTGGGTGGGCATATTTTTCCCACTACCATGATTATCCTTAAGGATCAGGATATAGATGTAATTTTGGGAATGAATTGGATGTATCAGCATAAGGCTGTTATAGATGCTTTGAATAGGACCTTACGAGTGAATTTGCCTGATAGTAATTCTCAACTTCTTATCCAACTTCCAATCCTAAGAAGATCAGTGGGCAAGATTTGTGCAACTGCTGTCAAAGAGATTAGAGATATTCCGGTAGTGTGTGAATTTCCGGATGTATTTCCTAAAGATTTACCCAGTCTACCACCTGATAGGGATGTACAGTTTAATATAGAGTTACAACCTGGAACAAGCTCTGATTTCTCGGAGAGCTTATAGGATGCACCTAAGGAATTGGCCGAGTTGAAGACTCAGTTACAAGAATTGATTGAGGAAAGGGGTTTATCCAACCTAGTTCCTCACCTTGGGGATGTCCGGCAATTTTTGTGAAAAGAAAGATGAGACTTTGAGGGTATGTGTCGACTATCGTCCATTGAATGAAGTGACCATCAAGAATAAATATCCATTACCTCGGATAGATCTGCTTTTTGATCAATTGGCCGGAGCCAAAGTTTTCTCCAAGATAGATTTGAGATCAGGATATCACCAAATCAAGATAAAGCCTGAGGATATTCCCCTAAAACGGCGTTTACCACAAGATATGGATTATATGAATACTTGGTAATATCTTTTGGTTTGACCAAATGCTCCAGCTCATTTCATGTATCTAATGAACTCAGTATTCATGCCTGAGCTAGACAGGTTTGTAGTGGTGTTTATTGATGACATTTTAGTATATTCCAAGAATAAGAAAGAACATGCGGAACATCTCAGAATTGTTCTGACCCGTTTGAGGGAACATCAACTATATGCCAGTTCAGCAGTGTGATTTTTGGCTTAAGGAAGTGCAATTTCTTGGACATGTCTTGTCAGCCGAAGGAGTTGCAGTTGATCCAAGCAAAGTGAAGAAGGATGTGCTTGATTGGAAACCGCCAACCACAGTTCATCAAGTTTGGAGTTTTCTGGGTTTGGCGGATATTACCCACCGGTTTATTCTAGATTTCTCAAAAATATCAAAGTCCATAACTGAATTGTTGAAGAACCAAGTTAAGTTTGTCTGGTCATCAGATTGTGAGGAGGCTTTCCAGACTTTGAAGAGACTGTTAAACCACTTGCACCAGTATTAGCCCAACCTGACATCGAGAAGCCGTTTGATGTTTATTGTGATGCTTCAGGTATTGGTATTGGATGTGTATTGATGCAATAAGGTCGAGTCATTGCTTATGCATCCCGGCAACTTAAGCAACATGAAGAACACTATCTGACCCATGACTTGGAGTTAGCAGCTGTGGTTCATGCTCTGAAGATTTGGCAGCATTACCTGCTTGGTAATACATGTCATATGTATACAGACCACAAAAGCTTAAAGTATACTTTACTCAGTCAGAGTTGAACATGCGACAGAGAAGATGGTTAGAACTGATTAAGGATTATGACTTGGAAGTACATTATCACCCCGGTAAGCAAATGTAGTTGCAGATGCCCTCAGTCGCAAAAGTTATTGCAATTGTCTGACAGTGAGAAACAATGGGTTTGAATTTATGTCAAGAAATGGAAAAGTTGAATGTAGAAGTAATTCAACAAGGAAGTTTGACCAACATAATTATTGAAGCCCCTATTCGAGATCAAGTTATTGCTGCTTAGAAGGAAAACAAGGGTATAGCCCATATTAAGGAAAGAGTCAAGAATGGAAAAGTGGAATGCTTTAGTATTGACAATGAAGATGTGTTATGGTTCAAGGATCGCCTGGTGGTACCAAAAGTTCTTGAGTTGTGGCAGTCAATTCTAGATGAGGCACATGCTACTAGGTTATCTATCCATCTAGGAAGCAACAAGATGTACCATGACTTGAAGCAAAGATTCTGGTGGACTAAAATGAAAATAGAAATTGCTAGATATATAGCGAAGTGTGATACTTGTCAAAAGGTGAAAGCTATACATTTGAGGTCTGCTGGTGAATTACAACCATTAACCTATTCCATCTTGGAAGTGGAGAGGATATAAGTATGGATTTTATTGTTGGTCTACCCAAGACATCAAAGGGATTTGACTCAGTATGGGTTATTGTAGATCGACTCACTAAGTCAGCACATTTTCTTCCAGTCAAGACAATATATCCTACGATCCAATATGCCAAGATGTATTTAGCAAGAATCATGAGTCTTCAGGAGTACCCAAGACTATTGTGTCAGATAGAGGTACACCAATTTGTTTCCAACTTTTGGAAACAATTGCATTCTTCATTGGGTACCAAACTTCTGTATAGTATAGCTTATCATCCGCAAACTGATGGACAGACTGAAAGAGTTAATCAAGTACTTGAAGATATGTTAAGGTGTTGTGTCCTTAACTATTCCAATAAGTGGGACGAATGCTTACCTTTGGCCGAGTTCTCATACAACAATAGTTATCAGGAAAGCATTAGAATGGCTCCATTTGAAGCACTCTATGGTCGTAGATGCAGAACATCATTGAGTTGGTCTGAACCTGGAGAAAGAAGATTCTTTGGAGTTGACCATGTGAAAGAAACAGAAGACAAGGTTAGACAAATACAGAGTAATTTAAAGATAGCTCAGTCCCGCCAAAAGAGTTATGCGGATAGACGATGGAGACCATTGGTATTCAACAAAGGAGATTTTGTATATCTGAAAGTATCACTAATGAAGGGAGTTAACCATTTTGGTGTTAAAGGAAAGTTGGCACCCCGATACATTGGACCATATCAAATTTTGGAAAGGTATGGAAAAGTGGCATATCGCTTGCAATTACCTGAACATCTTGCAGCTGTGCATGATGTGTTCCATGTTTCTCAATTGAAGAAGTGTCTCCGAGTGCCTGAACAGAATGTTGAAGTTGAAGGAGTGGAACTAGAACCAGATTTAACTTATTCCAAATATCCTATCTGAGTGTTAGATCAGAAAGATCGTGTTACTCAAAAATGGACAATCAAGTTCTATAAAATACAATGGAATCAACATTCAGAAGAGGAAGCTACTTGGGAATCAGAAGATTACTTGTTAGAAAAGTTTCCAGAGTTTCTGGCGTCAATATAGAATAGAGTAGTGTTAGTTGAGCTCGGTTGCTACAAATTGTGTTTTGTAAAGGGACCTTGGCTGTTTTATGGACAGAGTTTGTATGTGTTCTCGTGACACATTTCCTTTTCCATTACTTACCCTATGGCTTTGAATCTCGGGGCAAGATTTCTTTTAGGGGGAAGGACTGTAACACCTCGGGTGTTTAAATATTAAAATCTGACATGTCATCATATGCATTGCAAAGCATTTGGCATTTGGTGAAACTTTGAGGTGCATACACTAATACAAGTTTATATTTATGTGGTATGTGTTGCAATGTATTGTTTGACTCAAGTTCAATGTTTGTTTGGATTTTGAATTTTTCGAGAAAACCCCGCTTTTCAACATTTAAATCCTACCCTGAAAATCCATTTCAAAATCTAAGCATATTTTGGGGTTGGGCCCAAAAGCAAAAGTGTAGAGCTTGGCAAGTTATACAAAGTTTGTTTTTGGAGTTTTTCAAGTTGTTTAGAAAATTTTTTAGTAAATCAAAAAGGCGTAATTCGGTAAATTTCCCTATTCAAATTCAAAAGTTCATTTCAAAATCTAGACCGAATTAGGAGATGGTTATAAAGCAAAGTTGTAGAACTTTTGATTTTGAACAACTTTTATTTTTGGAGATTTTTGAGTTGTTATAAAAATTTGGGAGTAATTTGTGAATTTTGGCGAATGGCAAACTTGTAATTTCGATGAACAGTGTTCACCGCTTGCACTACACCGCCGGCGAGCTTCGGCTTGCTTCCAGTCGCGCGCGTGGCCGTCTGGGCATCGCGTTGGCGCGCTGAAGGCTTCGTCGTGGCTTCTTTGCGCTTCCTTGGCTGCCCTATAAAGCTCTGGAGCCGCCGCCGTTCTTCTTTCTTCGTTCTCTGTTTTTCCCATCGCCGCTGCTCCATCTCCGGCGAGCCCGTGCCGTCGTTGTCGTGCTCCACCGTCGCTGATAAGCTAGTCCCAGCTCCGCCTGAACCTTGCGCGTCCATCTGACCCACCAATTTGGCTTGTCTTCACCGGGAACTCGAGTTTCATCGCCTTCTTCCTCGCGGCCGGTAACCTCACCGTCGCATGCGCATCTCCGTGGCCAGAGCCCGTCGGTGAGCCGTTGCCCTTGATTGGTGTATCTTTAGCTTCGTCTCGATGCTGTAGTGCTCATTTCGCTGTTGATTGGCTGTTTTATCCACTGCAGTCGCCGGCACACCGTCACCGACGATCCTTGCTCCGCCGCCGTTGCTGTTCACGTCGACCTGCGTCTACGCTGCTTCTCCAGCCTTGCTTTCTGCTCTGTAGTGTTCGTGGTGAGCTACTGGACCTTCCCATGCCCTCTGTTTCCCCGTTTTCGGCTTCGTTTCACCGGCGTAGCACTGCCGAGCCACCGCGTCCGCCATGGCCGACGCCAAGCTCGTAACTCGTAGTAATTCGTCTAGCTAGCGCCTTCAGTCGATGCGCCGGAATGATGTGGTCATTTTGGTACGTTGGTCGTCGCCGTTGATCTCACCGTCGGTGAGTTTGCGCCGGTCAGCGCCGTCGTCGTCGTAGTCAACACGCGGCAGGTAGAAGATGACAGGTGGGGTCACCATGTCAGTGACTCAACGTTCAAAATGAATTTTTCTATTTTCAGATTTGAATGAATAGTGTCTGTTTTTGTTATTTTTGTGTAGATTTATTTAGAGCTCCAAAAATTATGAAAATTTTTGAGTGACTTCTCTGTGAGGTATAGTATTTAAGAAAAATATGAAATAGTGTTTTTCAGTAATTTTTAAATGTAATAAAAATTGCTCAATTTATTCATAAATGGATTTCCATGATTTTTCTAGGCTTATTTATTTATCCCAAAATTATGAAATTTGTTTTGCCACCTTAGTTAACATGTAATGAACATGTACTAAAATTTTGAGCTCAAATAGAATAAGTTGATTTATTTCATAATTTTGAATTAAATAATTAATTCATAAAAGCAAATAGTAACCTTTAATGATTTAGGTTTTTGTTTGGACTTTTGGAATTGAGTGATGACCTCGGGTCATTTGTTGTTAATGATCCTTGGTAGTTGATATATGTGTTACGAAAAAGATTTAGTTTGTTTGACTTGCAACTGTACGCGAAGGAAAGTTGTATTCAAATATTAACTTTGCATCCATCATCAAGCATCATATTTCGTATTCCGCATCATGTTAAACATGGCATTGTTATACGTGTAGTGAACGAAGGTGAACATGTGGTAGTTAATCAAGTCATGGAAGAAGTTTATCCGTCTATTGAAGTCAGATCGAATTACTTGTGTAACGTCGTAGGAATCGGACTTTTCCATCAACGAAGGCAAGCCCCGGGATGCATACAACCCTACCTTGTATTTTATAAATTAATTTCGCTTTTGCTTTCTGTTACTGCATTAAGTGATTAGGAGTTAAGTAAAAGCCTAATTGGTGCATTACCACCCTTGTTATTCCATATTTACCATATTACCTGTTTTAAACTCGTATATGCCTAGTTTTGCTTAGCTATGCGTAGAACGATGAAAGTCGGCTGACTACCTGCCACCTGCTAGTTTTAAATGGAACATTGGTTAATTATGTTAGCATGTGATATGGGAATGTGGAGTAATAAATCTAGACCGGGTGGACTCGGTGTGTGTGAGCCACCAGACATGGAGGTCTTGTGAGCGGGTTCTTTCCGCCTGTGTCGATTAAGGCACGTCCGGTTGTTGAATTGCATGAGGTGAGAATTGTTAGTACTAACCACATACTCCGGTAAGCCTGGAACTGGCAATTCTATTACGAGAATGGCTACTCGTGCACTGGAGTGGAGAGATGGCGGGAATAGCGTGTGTACCCACGTGGCCATGGGCTGGAATGGTGGAGTAGTACTGTGTTCTCGGGTGGCGCGGACCCGTTCTTGTTTTAGAGGATCCGAGGGTAGGTTGGTATATGGAGGTCAGGGACCTGCGTATGTCGTGTGGTCTGGAATTCCCAGCTGGGTTTATAATCGGTTCGAATCGTCGTTGCTCCTCGGTTAAGGAGACTCAACTCACTGTTCATCATCATAGAATTAATAACCAGAACTTGAATAAGGCTTGTGAAGGTACTGAATATGAAGTTTCATGATCTCAGTGCGGATCGTGTCAGCTTTGTATATAATTCTTGGAAGTTTTCTATATAAAGAATGTTGTTAAAAGAGCTTTTACGCAAAAGAACTTTGATCATTGTTAAGCTATACCTTGAATCCCTGAGCCTGCATTACTGAGTTTATCAGTTAAATTTCGGATAAGTCTTGTTGAGTACTTTTATACTCAGGGTTCGTTGACCCCTTGTTGCAGGTGAGCCTCATGAGTAGATCTGTTTTGGATCGTGCTGCATGACTATCATTCGTTCTGATGATGAGAAGTAAATGTGTGATCCTTGGGCAGGATGTTTATTTGTGTGTTATGTATATATTAATCATGCCACTCCACTACTACTATGGTTTGTAATAATAAAGAACTTAGTTTGTAAGGTTTGAAATAACTGGTTTGTAAACTATGTTATCATAAGGACTTCCGCTGTTTTTACTCCTGTTTTGATATTTGAATAAATGTTTGTAATACTACAATGACTCTGTAACGTGATCCTGCTCGGAAATCGTGGATGATTCGGGGTTCCCCGAGGACACCCGACAGGTCTTTTTAAGTTCATGGAAACATATGCATAGATGTCAGAGGTCGCCGGACAGTGACAGGTGTATGTGGGCCCTATAACTTAGGAGGTTCTGCCACAGTTGGGCAGGACGTAGCCATCGTTGATGGCCTGGAGGTCAACCCCAATGTAGTGCAAAGCGATAATGACCAGCGCGCGCTTGACGCCCGTATGTACCGCCCCTCGGAGTCGCTCACCCACTTGACCGCTCAACGCAATCAGGCGGCTCCTGAGGGAGCTTCCTGACTAGACCCCCCTTGACTTTCTAGGGCCTTGTAGGCAGTACGGGCGGCGCTCTTCAGCGCATCGTGCTCCCCGATCTCTATTTCAAGCACCGCCTGCACTGCGGTGGAGGCCTCGGCTTCCTAGGTAACCTCCTTCTCTAGTTCTATGCCAAACACAACAGAATGAGGATGAGCGCAAAGGAATACAAGCCAGAACAGGGGCAGAAGTCTACGGGACTCACCCTCGGCCTTCTGGCCCCAGCGTCAGGCCTCGACCTGAGAAGCCTCAGCTTTCTCCTTCCCACGCTGGGCCTCGACCTGAGATGCCTCAGCCTTCTCCTTCAGGCGCTGGGCCTCGACCCGAGAAGCCTCAGCCACCCTGGAAGCTTCTCTCCCTAGCTCTGTGTTATACTAGGGAGTTAGGGAGCGAACATAAGAAAAAGCAAATAAAACGAGGGGGATATGACTCACCCTTGGCCTTTTCCCTCCAGACCACAGCCTCAGTTCGTGAGGCCTCGGCCACCGTAAGGGCCTCATCTAAGGTGCCTTTTGTCAGCTAGTGCACACTCTGCTCCGCCCCTAGCTGCCCAGCAAGGACCTTGCCCGAGGCTGTGGCCTCTCTAGCCTGGGACCTAAAGGCGTCTCGCTCACCGGCCACGCAGGTCAGCTCCTCCTCCAACTCCTTGACCCGCGCCGCCAGAGGGGCGACCTGGTCCTGGGCCATGGCCACCTCGACCTTCGCATTGGCACAATGAAGGCGGAGGTCCTCTACCTCCACGCTCCGCACCGCCAGAAGTTCATTGGCGCCAGCAAGCAGGCCCTTCTGCCGCTGGAGCTGGTCCTAGATGTCCCTCTCCCACCGAAGAAAGACCAACTTCCCGAGGGACCGAGTCTCGAGCTCCTGGGTAAGCAGAATAGGGGGTCATTCACTACAAGAAAACTCAGAAAAAGACAACACAGCATGAGAAAAGAAAGCGTGAACCTGGGCGACCCCGAGCAGATCATCGGCCACCACGGACAGCGCCGTCTGTAGTGACTGCTCTGCCAGCTGACGGTATTGCTCAAAGGTGTCCCAGCGCCCGCCCTCGGCTGCGTCCTCAAGGGTAAACAGAGGCTCCCCCTTAGGGTCATCGCGGCTCTGCCACAGGACACATGGGTGATCCCACCCATGGGACTCGGGTCATGCCCACACGAGGGCCGAGCTTCCCTTGCCCAGGGTTGGAACCGGCTACTCCACAACGCTGGCCACCTCGGCGTCAACCACCTCCTATGCTCGGGAGGTATCATCGGAGGAGATCGGATGGACCTCCACCTTTCGGGTGCCCTCCTATAACAACGACGGGCCTTGGCCTAAGGGTGCCACCGAAGCATCCATCGCCTTCATCTCCACTTCTTGGGCCGATAGCCTCACCGTGATCACATCGGCCTTGGTGGTCCCGAGGGCTCCGGCCTCCATCATCATGGCCTCAGTGGTCGCGGGGGCTCCGGCGCCCGCTGCTGTGGCCTCGGCGGTCCTAGGTGCCCCGGCCTCCATCGCCTTGGCCTCAGAGACCCTGGGGGCCTCGACCTCTGTGGCCTCAGCAACTGAGGGCACCTTGCCCTCATCTGGCTCATGGGCCTCACCCTCATGGGGTGGAAGCGCCCCCTCCCCCATCTGTGTCGGGGCCACCTCGGCAGCCCCTCCTTGGGTGGCCAGCTCCTTTTGGTCGGCCCTCGCCGATGCCGCGTCAGGTTGTAGGGTGGCTTGCGCCTCCGCCACCCAGTGGGCGGTGGAGCTAGGGTTCACCTTGAGCGCTTTGTGGGGCACCAAGGTAGGCACCTCCATAGGTCACTTCCGGCTAAGGACAAAACACTTATAGGGTCAGCATGAGATAAAAGAACGAAAGGAAAACACTGTGGCTCCACCAAAAATATGCTTACCTCGAGTGGGGCTGCAACCACTTCGGCATGGCAACCCTCGTCTGCAAAGGCGGTGGCGTCGGCAGAGGCATGGCCTCCATATCCGTTGGCGTCAGCTGGTCCTCGACAGACCCCGGCGCCCCCTCGGTCCTCTGTGGGGGCAGTTGCGTCGCCTCCGCCACCACCCGCTCCACCACTGCCACCAAGCCCACCGGGCTGACGACACGCTTGCCCAATGCCCGCTCCTCAGGCATGTCGGCCTCGACCCCGAGGTGGGCAATCGACGACCCTAGGGCGGCTCCTCCTCCTCCTGGGAGCGCCGGGCTGCTTGCCGATGCCCCAGGCACCGTCTCCTCAACGTTAGGGAGATGGTCCAAGGGACCATGCCCTATCTCACCCTCGTCATCTCCATCCAAGGCATCCGTCGATAGCGACGGCGATGGGGACTCCTCCAACGGGAGACCGTCCTTCCTTTGCTGCCGACGGCGCTTATCTAGTTCCTCACGCGCAAGGATCTTCTTCGTGCGCTTCACCACCTTGGCGTCCTTCCGCCTTTTCTGCTCCTTGGCGTGCGCCCGGTTAGCTGCCTGCCACCTTGTATCCTCAGGAATAGGCGGCGGGAGGCCCGTATGTCCCTCATCCCCTGCAGGAACGGCGAACACGGATAAGGGAACAAGAAACAATGAGAAATGGGGATGCCCCCGGGGGTTGCAGTGGTACGTGACTTACCAGCGAGAGGAACCCCCGCGATAGTCGCATTGTGAAGGGGGTCAGGTTACTGCCCCTCAGCTTCACCTCCTCCGTCTCCCCCACCCGGTGAAGAATTTCCTCATCGGAAAGGGCAGAGGAGGACATCCGGATGCCCTCATTTGGCTCATCCGACCTCATCTCGAATAGGCGCCGCCGCCGAGCCATCAGCGGCAGCACCCTCCGGCGGTGGAAGGTGGCCATGACCACGGCCGTAGTAAGGCCACGGCCCCATAGCCTCTCCAGCCCCTCCAGGAGTGGCTGCAGCTTGGGCTAATCCTCCCTCGGGACACCATACTTCCACCTCTCCGGGCAGCTCCCCACGATCTGCCCCGTGTAGGGGGGAAGTCCACCATCGTCGTTGTGAAGATAGAACTAGCTCGTGTACCATCGGCGATTGGATGATGAAAGCTGGGCTGGGATGTAGAGGTGCTGACGGTCCTAGCGCACTTGGAGAGTGCAGCTGCCAGCCCTCACCACCTTCCTCATGCTGGACGTACCCATCGGCTTGGTGGTATGCCCCACCCGAAAGAGGTGGAGCCACAACTCCCAATGGGGAGCAATCCCTAGATACCCCTCATAGACAGCGACGAAGATGGCCGCCTACACGATGGAATTGGGGGTTAAAGTTGTGGACCTCCACGCTGTAGTAGTGCAGGAGCGCCCGCATGAACCAGCCCACCGGAAGGCCAAGGCCGCGCTTGTGAAAAGACACGAAGCTCACGACGTAACCGTCGCGAGGCCTCAGCTCCAGCTCACCTGACGGAGCGGTCCACTCTAGCCTGTTGGGGTCGGTAACTGGATGAAGGAGCCTGCCGTCGAAAAGCGACTAACTAAAGCATCTCCATGGTGACATCGGATGGACCCCAAGGGTCTGCCTCAATGACAACAATGTCGCCGGCCATGAGTGCGGTGGAGGGTTTCCACTACGGCAGTGAGTCTCTCTCTCTCTCTCTCTTCTCTCTCTCTCTCTCTGCCTCGCCTCTCTCCCTTCTTCCTCCCGGGGCTCTCTGCTCTAGCGACGGCTCAAAGACGGCAAAGCTATATGGGCAAGGTAAGGAGGGGAGGGGCGAGGCTCATTGCGTATTTATGTAGGATGAAGACGAAACGGATGGGCAACGAAATTGGGGAAGTTTCCCTCAGATCCGGTGCGGTTAATCCTGATCTGATTTACCACCCATTGTGGCACCTTTTCTTATTAATCGCCAGGAAACAGTTATGTCCCATCCGCCATTGACACAACGTTCGTGCCGAATCGCCTGCAGCAGCAGGCGTCGTTCTGCCTCCCCAATAAAATCACCTCAAAAAGCATGCAGCCGTTGTCGAGCCGATGGGGGAGACATTCCCCCACCCTATCTTTCAGATGAAGGAACTAGGCGCCAAGCCCATTATGGTCCAAGGGTTCGAAGGCTAGGCCTCTAAGGGTTTCAACAGCTGCCCTAGGGCAACAGAGTTAGGGATGACCACGGGCGAGCCCACACGGGGCCAAGGCCCAAGCAAGCAAAATGCTTGGGATGCCCTAAGTCATGTTCGAGACCGGTAGGGAGGACTCCAAATGGGATCCCACCATAGGGAGGCACCGAGCCACCGAGGCCCAGCAAACGGCCTCGGCACCCACTAGAAAAACCCTCTGGTACTCTTGGAGTGCATCTCTGGACCGCTAGCCGACCCCCAGCAAATGGGGCTCGGGCCTCCACTCGAACTCACCCGATAACAGCTCACCGGAAATGCCACCGCTCGCGCCCATTGAGGGTAGCTTGGTATAT
>NW_027097997.1:0-81844 GCF_019320115.1 Miscanthus floridulus | reverse complement strand
GATTCTGTGGGAAATGTTACTGGAATTCCTGCTTCAATGTACCTCTTGCTTGGTAACTTCTATGATCCAACCTTCTTTTTGTATAGTTCACCACATGATAAATGAACTTTGTGGCTTTCCTTTAAGCTAATATTTTCAGTAAGATAATTATTCCCGTTATGATTAATTGTATGTATTCGTTTCTTTCTGAAGCTAATAAAAGTTCTGCTGAGGCTGGAGCAGAGATCTGCATAAACTATGGCAACAAAGGAAATGAGGTATTACTCACAAAAATATGTGTAGATCTAGTGTTATTAGTTTACCGCTAATGTTTTGTTCTTTTTAATTTTAGTTTTCTGTTTTTTATTATAGTTGCCATTGTATGACTTGGATCACTCTCTTTGTCTCACATATTCTTGTTTAGGCTCTCTATCACACTTTTTGTAGTATACTAATACGGCACCGTGATACTTGTGTGATTGCCTCTTGTGGAACAATAGAAACCCTTACAAGAAATTTCTTTAGATCTGTATTCCTAGGCCTTAGTTACAATTTTGGCAAAGAAATCCAGAAAACAATCTAATGTTTCCTGGTCTTGACGATGCATAATCTAAAAGGAAACAAAATCAAATGAGGGGGATGCACTGCTTGAAGATTATGTGGCTTTTTTTATCCCTGGGGTCTGGTTATTTGATTTGAGTGGCACATGGATTCATATATCCTTAGTTCCTTATGGATTTACTTCTAGTGCAAATGCTGAATTATTGCTCTAGATTTCACACTGATCATACTTAGGTGAAAAGATGGTTTTGTTTTGTGCAGTTCCATGTTTAATAGTTTAACAACTAGAATAGCCTTACTGATGAAGTTGTACTTGTGTACTTACAGGAACTACTGTACCTCTATGGATTTGTGGTTGACAACAATCCTGATGATTATCTCATGGTAACCCTCATAATGATGTATGTGCTAAAAGATAATAATTTGGAATTTTGCCATTTATCTTTTGTAGCCAATAAATAAAGAAAGGTCAGAATTTGGACTATTAAACTGACCAAGTAAATGTTTGGCTTAAAAATCTGTGGTACTAATCAGTTTACCATCCTGTGATATTTGGAAACCTAACTCTATTGCTCTTTGGAGCAACCAAAGGAGGAACACTTGCAGTGGAAAGTTGAAAGAAAATGAAGTCATTATTCATTACTAATTCCTTTCTCATTTATTGCTGAGTCAATAGAGCTAGGATTTGAAATTTCATAGAATAGCATATCTGTGTCTCGTCGTTTGTATAAGTTACTCAGAAACCGTACAATTATTCGATTGGCTGTTTGAAAGACTTCACGTGTTACAGGATTAAATTGTTAAGATTCAGTATTTTTCCCTCTTTTGGCATACTTACATAAGATGTATCTAATAAAGTAAGCTCTGGTTACTTGCTAAGTGCAGGTTCATTATCCTTTGGAAGCTCTTAGACAGATCCAGTCTGCTGATACAAAAATACAGCTACTAGAGATGCAGGTACTGCCAAGGGATTAGCCCTTTTCCACCCTATTCATGCATTGCTTCTATCATTATATTAAGGTGCTACCTGTACATGCCAGGGTTTTGGGAATCGCCTACTAGTAATAGGTACTTTGTGCTTATTAATTACCTTGCATATCGCTTTTGATTGTTAATTTGTACAAAGATTTCAAAATTTGTCCCTGATCAGGACAGCTCAAGATTATGATGACTGCACTAACCAGATCAAGCCCTCTAAGCATTCAATACCTCCATGAATCTCACTTTGTATGTCTTCTGTATTTTGCAGAAGGGCGAATTGAGATGTCTCCTACCCAGAAGATTGCTTGATAATGGATTTTTTGGTATCTGTTCCAGTGAAGATAAGGATAGCAAGAAAAATACTAGTCCATTTTCAAGTTTTAGTTGGAGTGGTCAACGCAAAGTTCCATCATATCTTCACAAAAATGTTTTCCCTCAGGAATTTATGAGTACTCTACGGACGATTGCCATGCAAGAACATGAGCTTGAACAAGTTGCTTCTTTACTTGGAGAGGTTAGCACTTTTTACGGTGTATTTTAAGCCAAGAGTTGACTCCTGAGGCTATAATCTCATGATTTAGATTTGGACTTTATTCTTAAGGCGTCATACTACATTTTCTGGAGACGCAGTGATCAGCGTTTCGTTCGCTACTTCTGAATTGATCTGTTGATAACTGTATACTGAAAAGGAGTAGGAGACTAGTGACTGTGCACGTAAGATCTTTTCTTAGCCATCTATTGTACCAAAATGGCAGAATTCCATGTAGCGTGATTTAGGCATGCTTTGTTAGCTGACATCCTCCTCCTATGACTCAACTTGGAGTCCTTAGGTTTCAAAATCTTAAAACTAACTAGCAGGGGTGCTTTCACACTCTTGTAATGTGTGCAGCTACATAATTTGCTGCATATGCCCCTGTTTTTTCAGCAGCGCCAGATGATAGTTATTTCATGTCGTTTGCATGGAGGCACTAGTTTTTGGCATCACATCCATGATCCATGTCATGAATGCTGCATTCATGAATAGGAGCTTTACTGGCTATGCATGCCGTAAAAAAGTATTCATGAAGCAATTGTGATCTCAAGTTTCATTTCCTGATCTAACGTCAGAATTTAGATGAAGACTAACTTTGTTTTCAGCATTATTCTATATGGCCTATTTGACAACTGATGACTATGCTTATATTTGAAGTGCTCAAAAAATTTATTTGGATGCAATGCATCTAAACTTGAAATACGACAAATTCTGTATTATGCTGCAAATTGATTCTAGGGCCTTTGCTGAATTTGTTCTTGCTAGGTTGGATCTAGTGAAGATAGAGAAATATCTGATGCAGAGATCCAAAGTGCTATTTGGGAGGTCTGCGGTGATCAAGGTGCACTGGGTTTGCTTGTGGATCTTCTTGGGGTCAAGTAATCACTTTTATCTTCCTATTGATGTATTTTGGATCATATAGCCGTCTTTGGTATAGCATCAAGAATAACTCATAGATCATCACTCCATCCATTTTGCAAGAATGGCTGAACTTGAAGAGGGCTCTGGAACAGAAGCATCTGACACTGAACTGCTTGAGCAGGTTGATTCCATTCAGTCAGAAGACTACGTGAGGTGGGCAGATCAATTTTTGGCTTTTCTCAAGAGTTTTTATTTTATTTTATTTTCCTTATCTTAAATTCACATCCATGCATGGTACTATACTTATTTTCTGCAATGTACTATGGGGCACTATTGAAAATGGTTATTTTAGGATACAACATGAATAGCCCCAATATCCAAGATGTGCATGGAGCTAACATATTTTAGAGCACGTCTTTTGTTTATCAACCTCATGTTTTATCGTAATGATATGCAAACCATTTTCTTTATTCTCGCAGTGAAAGTGATGAGAAGCACAAAAAGAAGTCAAAAATAAATTACCGTTCATGTATAGTGTACCGAAGAGGGCAAAAGCAGCTGGCAAGGTTGTTCCTGAGGGAGGCAGAGTATCTTCTGGAGCTTTCTGCAAAAGAACAGACCTAAGAAACTTATCTGGTATAAATTTTCTTCTCTCTATTTTCCAGTAAAATTTCTAAGGTTTTATACAGTTGTAGCTGTGGAAGTAATGTCCACGTAAGTGTAGATATTTCAGTACAGAGACATGGTAGTTTCAGTCAATTTACAGCTGCAATGTTTTAAAAATCGTATTCCACGGCATAGTTTGCAGTGTAAGTCATTTTGTACCTACGATAGCAAAGCATAATTTCTATGCTCCCCAAGCTTGCCTTGGATTATTCAAGTGTTTCCTCTGCAATGTTTGGCCATGCCTGATTTGATTAGAAGTTACTCCCGAATCACATGAAAGAGAGTGTACAGAAAGGCATCAGATGGCTTAAAAAACACTTGCAGTGATAAAGGTTGCAATATATTTTCTAACTTGTTTACGATCGTGGCATTGGCAGGCCTGCATCAGGTCTTGAATTGCAGAGTTGTCAAACTAGTGCTGGTGGCCACATCCGATAGGAATGGCCAAAAGAGGCACCTGGCTGTGTTAGGAGTTTCTGATGGGGTTTTGACCTAACCTGTACCCTCTCCTCGGATCCTTCGGGCAGGAGACCTTCTTTGCCAGGGGTAGCATCTTCTTCGTTTGGTTCCCTTGCGAAAGCACTTCATTCCAGAGGAGTACGTATGCACTTCCAGAGGATTCTGGATGCAAAAGACCGAAGCATGTTCGTGGCTTTATGGGGTCTTCGTATCTTCGTTTCCTACTTGGATATATGGTTTTGGTCTGACAACTGACTGGTCCTTGCCTTCGTCTAGATTGGTTTTGATCTGACAACTGAATGGTCCTGTATAATGGTTCACCTGCGCTGCATATATTTTTGTGTTTCCAAGTAAACATTATATAAATGCCATAGGTATGATGAAGAGGTATCCGCTCTGCAGCAGATTGGCCTCTGACAGGATATCGTTGGGAAGGTGTGTAGGAGTACGTAAGTACTTGAGCTCGAGCTGCCTTCTACTCAATAGAACCTTGCGTCACAATGCTGCCGCCGTGGGCTTCTTTGATTTCTTGGGCCCTTGTTATCCCATTTCTTGTCCTTTCGTGTGTGTTTTTTGTCTGTGGATGCCAAGAGATAAAGTAGATATATTCATTCTAGATATAGATCTAGTCTCTTTGCTGTAGGTAGTCATGTGTCACGCAGGTAGAGTTCCTGAATGGTATCAGATCAGGACATAATTACTGGTCTTAATGTTTAATATCTAGCTTGTGACCTTTTCTGCATGCCTAAAATCATTGAATGTGATAGTTTAGCCGGTAGAAGTCACGTTGAGAATTGCAGCAATACTTAAAAGCATTGAAATCAGTAAGTACAATGCTGCATCACTTCATTAGATGCATATGAGTTTCAGAGTTTGGCTTTCAAATATGTAGTTTGTAGCACTTTTTTTTCAAACAAGTGGTCAAGCTAAAGCACTATAATAACATGCACTGCCTTTATGATGCACTAATAAAGAAGTAAAAATAAAGAAATCCACCTAATAGTTTGCCACAATTGATATTATACCATCAAATAAATTTGAACATCAGGTATAAGAAATGATATTTGTTTTGTCAACTAATTCTTCAAGTGTAATTACCTAATATCTATAAAACAAAGGCTTCATCTACAAAAACTGAATTTTCTATTGATTACGTACCATGGGATGGATCTCGATCCAGTTGTGTATGAAAAAAAAACAGCAACAATAAATTATTTTCACTTGAAACAAAGATAATGTATACATCCAACAAAGTAACCACAGATAGTATGATTATTAAGGGACCCCATTGACTTCACCTTTAGCAATGCAAGAAGCTCTAAAAGTAATAATTTGCTGTATAAAGAAACCTGAACAGCCTATAGAGTTGAAAGCTATCCTGATGAACAGTAAAAAAGAAAGAAGAAATGCCCTGAGTCAGCATATTGCTTAGAACTGAACTGTAACACGACTCAACTAATCTGTATTTCTTTACAACCATTTATTCTCTCTATTCATCATCAGACACCTTAGAGATCACTCTGTTCTGGTTATGGACTGCATTAAACTGAAGTTGGTAGAGAAGAGAAGGTAAATGAAGCTGACAAAAAAATTTCAAAATGTAAAGAGAGGTTAAATGAGAATTAAGACACACTGGTATGAGTAAGATACACTGATATAATCAGTGTTTACTTCATCGCTTGCCATAGGGTAGTGGAATCTGCAATGTGACCAAGCTTCAATGGAACGACACTGAACGTGAGTCGTGCTGCATCATTGGCTTGCCCCCTTTGCTAGCTGCCCTTGCGTGGAGCCGGGGCATGGAGCACAAAATTGATCATCACCGGTTGCGTGCTAGAAGCGTTATTAGGCTATACTATGGAAACTTTATTATCAGATAAATAGAAGTAGTATTCCAAAGTCTAAATTAGGATATGAAATCCATGTGGCAAAAACTAAAGTTGAATCAGCAAATTGAACTCCACAGGACATCTGAAACTCCAACACATTTTTCGTGATGCCCTCCCTGTTCTGCTACCTGTGCCCTATTCTTTAGCGATACTTTTCAGCATACGAAGTTTTTCTCTCACAACAAATCATCGTGAGCAGTGGCATAAATCGAATTTCAGCGAAACGGACAGGGACGTAGCTCTTCAGGATAACATGCAGTCGGAGGCCACGTTGGTCTGTGGAGGCACCTAGCTCTCCCGTGCGACTCTTGCCAGCGGAGCACGCTACTCCGCTCCTATCAGTGTCATGTGTCATCCCACTCCGCCTTCCTATCAGTGTCATGTGTCATCCCACTCCACTCCGCTCCGGGTCCGGGGACGAGTCCGGCCTGGCGGCCTCGCCGTTCGCTTCATCCCGTCCCGTGCTTCCCCTTCCTACATCGAGTACCGGCGAGCATGGCGGACGCTCTAGACTGTGGTGGATTCGCGAGCGGAGCGCTCTGGTCCCGAGTCGCCGCCCGCCGCATGAGCGCGCCCAGCCTGAGCCGCCGCCACCTCCGCACACCATGCACGTGCGCGCCCAGCAGAGCCGCCGCCGCACGCCGTTCCCATGCGCGGACACGCTGGCTGACTGTGCCTCGCTTCCCTCCGAGTCACCTGCTGCATCTGCATTCCTCAGCCGCAGCCGGCTAAGGTTGGGCTTGGCCCGTCCCGGCGTACTCCCGGGGCACTGACGCGCAGCGCCGGCGACTCCTCCTTTGTCCTTTCCTTTCCCGCTGGGGCTGGGCCGATGGTCGGCCCTCGCGACGAGCCTTAAGAGATTCACTAATAAACTGAACTGTAAAGTATCCCATAAAATAGAACCACGGATGGAGCTTCTTTCCTTTGGATCACACACAGGGAATATACTTTCGCTGGTAATAATGCTATTTATTTCATACAACATGGATACCCTCCACTGTTCTGAGCTATCTGAGCTGAAGAGGCATATCTGCTGCAATTGCACAATTTTGAGTAAGCAGATTTGCACCCACTGACCCACATTGCAAGTTATCAAACTTCTCGTGCAAACTGTGAGCAAGGCTAACATTGGTGTTGCTAAGACTTAAGGTTTGCCACCTGTCTCAGTTTGAAACAGCAACTACAAACTGCCACCTGTCTTTAGTTTGAAACAGGAACTGCACACTGATTGTCCCATGAAGGACTCCCCATCAGGAACTACAGCGAAGCCATCAAGGATGCTCCATCAGGAACTATACACTTATCGCGTTAAATGTCATAGGAAAACATAATTCAAAAACTATACAATCAAAATTTGTTCAACAACTCAAAATCAATTTGCAACAATTTTTTTGCAAGTGCTAAAACAATCACACTAAATTTTGTTCGACGCGAAGCAATCTATACAGGAGATATCCTACAGCATTGTAGTTGGACACGGACGATTCAACCAAACTGATAATTCACTTCTGCTCCCTCCCATGTCAACTTAGGTGTGTCTGTAAGGTTAACCAAGGATTTCAGTGTCAGCGCTGAATCTTCCTGCTAGGGCAGGCTTTCTCAGCGATCACAAGATTTCTCCTTGGCAAAGCTTTGCAGTTTCTTGGTATTGAAATCAAGGTGTTCTTGGTCTGCACCGAATGTGAAATAAAGCAGTTAGTCATATGTACAAGCAGTTGAGGAACTGGCTGAATATAAATAGTTGGACTAAATAGTCACACAAGTTTCTTTGTTCGAACAAAGGAAAACATGCTTCACCATTTTTTTTCTTGGATTTTCAAAAAAAATGAAGGAAATATGAAATAGTTTGGATGCCAGAAGAGTCGGCAAAAACAAATAACAGTGTCAGCACAGAGGTTCTTTACAATGCTACTCATTTTAAACAGTTTGTGTGCAAAAAAAGCTGCCAAGAAATGAAAGAGCTACCGCCCAAGCATGATCTACATGAAATTCAAAATCAACTATAAATTCTTGCTCCATATATACCTAATGGACCTACATCACCAATAAATTCAAATGCACTGATTCTTGTGGAGCACGATTCCTGAGCATACCTGTCGGGTACCTTAGAACGGGGTACCCCGAGCGAACAATCAAAAGGGTCGCTAAGTCCCATAAAAAAAATAAAGCTAGAAGGTAAAACCGTGGGCCCCTCACCTGCAACGACCGAGCCCACCAGGCCCCTCGCCTCGCCTCGAGCCTCGCGCAGGAGGTCTCGGCACCCTGACGCGAATTCCGCCTCGTGCGAGGCTCGCCATGGAAGGCCTCGGCAGGGGGTGCATTCTCCGTATCGCGCGAGGCCTCTCGCGGCATGCCTCGGCAAGGAATCCGATCTCCGTCTCGCGCGAGGCCTCATTCTCCGTGTCGCTTGAGCCCGGCTCGTCCGCAGCCCGTCGCCCCCCGCCTCGACCGACCCTCCAGACAGCACGCCATGTCTCATTAATGCTTCAACCACTCCCGCAATCTCAGCCGGACGATGGCTCAACGCCACAGAATGCCGACGGGACCCGAGGTCGCATCAGCGCCATACCGGCCGGGACAGGGCACGGCGGGGATTACGGCCACTGTGTCCTAACGCTGTGCCCACGATCAGCGCCATACCGGCTGGGACAGGGCACGGCGGGGATTACCGGCCACTGTGTCCTAACACTGTGCCCACGATCAGCCGCCCACTCGAGGCCTCGGCACTATACACCAAGGTCTCGGCTATCTTGGGGTTCATGCCTGCCGAGACCCCTCCACTGCGGTGCAGCCTCGACACCGACCAAGTCTCGGCTTCGCGCACAGTCCGTCCACAGTGGCTTGCACGATCACCGCCGCACCCACTCCGAGGTAGTCCCGGGGCTCCCACGACGCACAGGATCGGATGGGACGACCATGCCGCCCCAGTGCTCCAAGGACGGACCACTCCGACGACCACGCCGCCACAGGAACAGGCTACAGGGCCCGGACACGCCGCCTCTGTTCACACGACACCGTATAGTTAGCTCATGTACCGTCCTTGTCCTCCCTTCAGACTATAAAAGGAGAGGACTTGGGCCGTTTTGGGGAAGGAGGACACCTGGTAACACACACAGGCACACATCCCAGCCGCCTGAGAGCAACGTTTCAGGCGACCCACACGACACCTTGCCGAGACCTGGGACTAGCTCCCTCTCTCCCCTAGCTTGTAACCCCCTACTACGAGCACTCCGGTGCAAGGAATACAAGACCGATCTCTCAGACTGGACGTAGGGCATCGATTGCCTGAACCAGTATAAACCTTGTGTCTCTTTGCATCACCATCTGAAATCGGAAGCATGCAGTTCAAATTCACTGGTTGGTTGAGGACCCCCCGGTCCGAAACACCGACAGTTGGCGCGCCAGGTAGGGGCCTCTGCATGTCAGTTTCGTCATCCCAGCAAGTTTCGGATGGCAGACCCCGTACGACCATTGCGTCTCGGCACGGTGGTTTGGTTCGGGAGCCTAGAGTTCATGTCTCTAGGGCATGAGTACGACATGGTACTCCTCACTCCTCGAGCCCCACCAACCGACGATGAAGTCACGCACCGGCAACCCAGGCGCAGGCGGCGCCCGAGCGGCCGCTCTCGCCACGCTCGCCAGGCACGACACGAGCATGACCACCCCGACGCTACGCGAATCCAGGGCGGCACGCCGCTCACCGCCGACATCCTACGACCAGCTGTTGGCACAAGGTCCCTGGCTAGGGACCTGTCTAGCCTGAGCTTGGACAAAGGAAAATCGCCGGTGGCACACGGCGATGCCCAGTCATCAAGCTCCGCCCCACCACTCCCTGAGGAGCCGATCCCGGCGGAGCAGAGTCTGGCGACGGCACCATCCCCATACCCCTTCGGGTTGAGAAATGCCGCCGCCTCTTACGCCTACGCTTACACTGCCGCTCACGAGGATCCCTCAGAGCGCCGCCAGCGCTTCGGCCTCGACCTAAGCACCCACGCCGACTCCTCGGATGAGGACGAGGCATGGCCCGGAGTGGATTTCTCCGGACTCCACGACCCTGGGGCTTTGCGCCAGTTCTTGGCCGCAAGCGACTACTGCTTCGGCTACTCCGACTCCGACGATGAAGGCACTTACGACCCCAATCGCGAGTGTTTTCACGTCGGGCTCGGGATGCCGAGGGCGGGCGAAGAGGACGAGGGGGTAGGTAGCCGTTCCCCGCTTCACCCAGGTGCGGGCGCCACCACGCCCCCACGCAATGTCCTACTGGCCGCACGAAATGAGAACGTCGCTCTTGCACGACCTCAGCGCCCAGACCTAGAATAGCTTCGTGAGCTCCAGGCCAAGGTCGAACAAGACCAACTCCTTCTGCAGCAGCTTCGAGACTCTCTTGAACAAGAACAGCGAGGTCACGGCGAAGGCGGGGGAGCCCGACGGAGGGCCCGCGATGTGCATCACCGCATCCATGACGATGAAGGGAGTGAGCAACCCCCAGTCTTCAATCGCGCTAGCCAGAACATCGCGGCTGCGGCAATGTTGGTTCGCGCAATGCCCGAGCCTTCTACCACGACGGGGGCGGCGGGTCCGCGGTGAGCTCCGGGATCTCCTAGAGACCGCCACGGTTCAGCAGGCCAAGAGTTTAGCCTCCCGACGGCACGGGGGCGCCTCGAACCTGCCCACGGCACTACCTCGACAGGACAGGGAAGCCTCGGCTCATCTCGAGCCCGACCGAGCGCTGATAGCCCACAGGGTCCCCGTGCTTTTGGACCGCCTCGGCAATCGACGCGAGGTACAGGGAGACCATGAGTTGGTCAGCAGGCGATGATGCCACGACAACGAGGGGCCCGCTCGGGGATACCACCCACACTGAGGCAGTCGCTACGACAGCGGGGAGGACCGCAGTCCTTCCCCTAAACCGCTAGGCCCTCGGGTCTTCAGCAGGGCCATCCGTGCTGCACTTTTCCTGGCCCGGTTTCTATAACCAGCCAATCTCGCGAAGTACAGCGGCGAGACCAACCCTAAACTCTGGCTTGCCGATTACCGCCTGGCCTGCCAGCTAGGTGGCGCAGACGATGACCTGCTCATCATCCGCAACCTCCCCTTGCTCTTGTCGGACTCAGCGTAAGCCTGGCTCGAGCACCTTCCTCCCTCACAAATCCACGACTGGTGTGACTTGGTTAGGATCTTCGTCGGGAACTTCCAGGGCACATACGTGCGCCCTGGGAACTCCTGGGATCTTAAGAGCTACGGCCAGAAGCCGGATGAGTCTCTCCGAGACTTCATCCGGTGCTTCCCCAAACAATGCACCGAGTTACCCAGCGTCGGTGACTCGGAGATCGTCCAGGCTTTCCTCTCCGGCACTACCTGCCGGGACCTGGTTCGAGAGTTAGGGTGGAACGTGCCATGCTCTGCTACCGCACTCCTCGACATCGCCACCAGCTTTGCCTCAGGTGAGGAGGCTGTTGGAGCCATCTTCCCCGATAGCGACACCAAGGGGAAGCGGAGGGATGAGGCCCCCGAGGCCTCAGCCTCCCACCTCCCCAAGAGAAAGAAAAAGGGGCGCCTGGGGAAGCAGGAGGTCCTGGAGGCTGATCTGGTCGTGGCCGCAGAACGCAAGAAACCCCGAGGCTTCAAAGGCCCTAGGCCCTTCGACGACATGCTCAAGAAACCCTGCCCTTACCACCAGGGCCCGGTCAAGCACGCTCTCGAGGATTGCACCATGCTGCGGCATTACTACGCCAGGCTCGGGCTCCCCGACGACGACGCCAAGTAGAAGGGCATCGGCGACTGTGACGAAGACAAGGACGACGGGTTCCCTGAGGTACGCAATGCCTTCATGATCTTCGATGGACCCTCGGCATGCCTTATGGCGCGGCAGCGCAAGAGAGAACACCAAGAAGTCTTCTCGATCAAGGTGGCTAGGCCCTAGTACCTTGATTGGTCTCGGGAGGCGATCACCTTCGATCGAGATGACCACCCTGACCATGTTCCGAATCCCGGGCAGTACCCACTGGTCGTCGACCCGATCATCGGCAACACCCGACTCTCCAAGGTGTTGATGGACGGAGGCAGCGACCTCAACATCCTCTACGTCAATACCCTGGAGCTCTTGGAGATCGACCGGTCGAGGCTCCAAGGTGGCATTGCCCCCTTCCATGGCATCGTACCAGGGAAGCGCACGTGACCCATCGGGCACATTGACCTTCCCGTCTGCTTCGGCACCCCCTCCAACTATTGCAAGGAAATCCTTACCTTCGAGGTAGTCGGGTTTGGGGGAGCCTACCACGCCATCCTAGGGCGGCCGTGCTACGCCAAGTTCATGGTAGTACCCAACTATACCTACCTCAAGCTCAAGATGCCAGGCCCTAGCGGTGTCATCACGATTGAGTCCACGTACGAACATGCATACGACTGCGACGTTGAGTGCATCGAGTACGCCGAGGCTCTTGCGGAGGCCGAGACCCTCATCGCCCACCTCGACTAACTCAGTGGTGAGGTGCCTGACTCCAAGCGTCGTACAGGGGTGTTCGAGCCCACGGAAGCCATAAAACTTGTCCCGGTCGACCCCGCCTGCCCCGACGACCGGGCGCTGAGGATCAGTGCCACCCTCGATATCAAATAGGAAGTCATGCTCGTCGACTTTCTCCGTGCAAACGCTGACATATTTGCATGGAGTCCCTCGGATATGCCAAGCATACCGAGGGAGGTCGCCGAGCACGCCCTGGACATCCGGGCCGGATCTAGACCGGCGAGGCAACGCCTGCGCCGCTTCGACGAGGAACAGCGTAGGGCCATCGGTGAGGAGATACAGAAACTCTTGGCGGCTGGGTTCATCAGGGAAGTGTCCCACCCAGAGTGGTTGGCTAACCCTATGTTAGTCAAGAAGAAAAATGGGAAATGGAGGATGTGCGTAGACTACACCGGTTTGAACAAAGCCTGTCCAAAAGTCCCCTTTCCATTACCCCGAATCGATCAAATCATTGATTCCACTACAGGGTGCGAGACCCTGTCTTTCCTTGATGCGTGTTCTGGTTACCATCAAATTAAGATGAAAGAGTCCGACCAGCTTGTGACTTCTTTCATCACACCATTCGGCATGTACTGCTACGTGACTATGTCTTTTGGCCTCAGAAACGCAGGTGCCATGTACCAGCGGTGCATGACCCAGGTCTTTGGCGACAACATCGGGCAGACCATCGAGGCCTACGTAGACGACATCATGGTCAAAACCAAAAAGGCCAAGGATCTCGTTGATGACTTGAGGATAACCTTCAACACCATCATCACCGACAACGGGACGCAGTTCACCGGCAAAAAGTTCCTGACGTTTTGCGACGACCACCACATCCGTGTGGCCTGGTCGGCCGTAGGACACCCAAGGACCAACGGGCAAGTAGAGCATGCCAACGGCATGATCCTACAAGGCCTCAAGCCAAGGATTCACAACCGGTTGAAAAAGTTTGGCAAGAAATGGCTCACCGAACTCCCGTCGGTCATCTGGAGCCTAAGGAACACTCCAAGCCAAGCCACGGGGTTCACGCCTTTCTTCCTGGTCTCTAGGGCTGAGGCTATCCTCCCCACCAACTTGGAATATGGTTCCCCAAGGCTACAAGCCTACAACGAACAAAGTAACCGCACCACCTGAGAGGACGCCCTTGATCAACTGGAGGAAGCCCGAGACGTCACGCTACTACACTTGGCCAAATACCAGCAGAGCCTACGGCGCTATCAGGCCCAACGCATCTGAGGCCGAGACTTGAAGGTAGGCAACCTGGTGTTGAGGTTAGCACAGAGCAACAAGGGTCGCCACAAGCTGACCCCGCCATGGGAAGGACCGTACATCATCGCCCAAGTACTAAAGCCCGGGACCTACAAGCTAGCCAACGAGAAGGGCGAAGTCTTCACCAACGCTTGGAACATAGAACAGCTATGTCGCTTTTATCCCTAAATTTCCAAGCATTGTATATATCGTTTCTCAAAATACAATTAAAAAGCATTCTTTAGTTGGTCTAATTTTTTGAGAAACCCCTCGAGCCCATCATAGGTCTCGGCAGTACAATAACACGACAAGGGAGACTTGGCTCTGCCTCGGTAGAACCAATCCTCCCTCGGGGGCTAGATGGGGGACTCCCCCCTAGGTCCCACGCACCGTTCTTCAGTTGTTTTTCACAAAAATTCCTACGCCAAGACTCTAGCAGGCTCTGACGAATCAGTTGTAAAAACTCCTCGAACCAAGGTCTGTTTCCTAAGCAAGAGGCCGGTAGAGTCGTGAGACGGCCTATGCCTCCGGGCTACGGCACTCCCTCACTACCTCTTGCTCGAGGGACGGCTTAGGCCCCAACGGGGTGCTTTGCAAACAAAATCCGATCAGGGGCAACAGAGGGCAGAGGCTCGGAAACATAAGAAAAACAACTAAGAAACACAAATACTTCAGAAATAAAGGCCTCGACGGCCACAAGCGTTACGATGCAAAAAATAACCCCTACTTTACTTTTACATAGCCTCCGGGGCACAGATCAAGGCTCAGGGTCTTCAGCACCGGCAGATGGTAAGGGAGGAACCACCTCCTCTTTGAAGAGCGTCGCCAGCACCGTGCTAGGGCCTTCCGCCGCCTCCATCAGCTTCATGACCACCGCGTCTGCCTCCTCGTCATCATCAGGTAGGACATACCCATCACTGATGGCCAGGAGGTCGACGCCGACATAGTGAGAAGAGATAACGGCCAGCGCGCGCTTGACACCAATGTGCAGCGCTCCTCGGAGCCGCTCGCGCACCTGGTTGCTTAGCATGGTCAGACGGCTCCCTAGGGAGCTACCTGACTGAACCCCCTTGACCTCTAAGGCCTCGCAGGCGGAAAGGGCAGCACGTTTCAGCGCCTCGTGCTCCCTGATCTCGGCCTCGAGCACCGTCTGCACCGCACTAGAAGCCTCGGCGTCTCGAGTGATCTCCGCCTCTGACTCTGCACCGAGGAAAATGGAATGAGTCCGAGCAAGAAAAAAAACAACCTAAGTTAGGGACGGAAGCCCATGGAACTCACCCTTGGCCTTCTGCTCCCAGCGTCGGGTCTCGATCTGACAAGCCTCGGTCTTCTCCTTCCAGCGCAGGGCCTCAGCCCGAGAAGCCTCGGCCTCCTCCTTCAAGCGCTGGGCCTCGACCCAAGAAGCCTCGGCCACCCTAGAAGCCTCACTCCCCAGCTCTGCGTCACGCAAGGGAGTTAGGGAGTGAACATAAGAAAAAGAAAACAAAATGAGGGGACTAAAACTCACCCTCGACCGTCCCCCTCCAAATTACAGCCTCGGTCCGCGAGGCCTCAGCTGTAGCAAGGGCCTCGTCCAAGGCACCTTTCGTAAGCTGGTGCACCCTCTATTCCACCCCTAGCTGCCCCGCGTGAGCCGCGGCCAAGGCCATAGCTTCAACGGCTCAGCCCCTAAAGGCATCCCGGTCGTTGACCGCGCGGGTAAGCTCCTCCTCCAACTCCTTAACCCGCGCCGCCAGAGGGGCGAGTTGCGTCTAGGCCGTGGCCGCCTTGACCTTTGCGTCAACACAATGAAGGCGGAGGTCCTCTACCTCCGCGCTCCACGCCGATAGGAGCTCATTGGCGCTGGCAAGAAGGTTCTTCTGCCACTGAAGCTGGTCCCAGACGCCCCTCTCCCACCGGAGAAAGACCGACTTCCCAAGCGACTGGGTCTCGAGCACCTGGGGAAGCAGAATGAGGGTCATTGGTTACAACGAAACTAGAAAAGGACAACGTCGCGCGAGAAAGGAAAACACAAACCTGGGCAACTCCGGGCAGTTCGTCGGCCACCACGGACAGGGCCGTCCGTAGCGACCGCTCCGCTAGCTGGAGGTATTGCTCGAAGGTGCCCCAGCGCCCACCTTCGGCTGCGCCCTCAAGGGCAAACAGAGGCTCCCCCTCAGAGTCGTCCCGGCTCCGCCACAGTACTCGCGGGTGATCCCACCCGCGAGGCTTGGGTCGCACCCGCACGAGGGCCGAGCTTCCCCCGTCCAAGAACGGCGCCGGCTGTTCCACGACACCGGCATCCTCGGCGTCGACCACCTCCCGCACCCGGGAAGTATCATCGGAGGAGATCGGATAGACCTCTGCCTCCCGGGCGCTCTCCCACAACAACGGCGAGCCTTGAACCAAGGGCGCCACCGAGGCCTCCGCCGCCTGCATCTTCGCCTCCTAGACAGATGGCCTCGCCGTCATCACGACGGCCTTGGTGATCTCGGGGGCTCCGGCCTCTGCAATTATGACCTCGACGGTCTTAGGGGCTTCGGCCTCCGCCATCGTGGCCTCGGCAGACGCAGAGACACCGACCGCGGCCACTGTGGTCTCGACGGTCGTGGGCGCTGTGGCCTCCGTTGCCTCAGCCTCGGAGACCCCGACGGCCTCGGCAACCAAGGGCACGCCGGCCCCATCCGACTTGTGAGCCTCGCCCCCATGAGGTGGAAGTGCTCCCTCCCTCGACTATGTAGGGGTCGCCTCGGCAACCCCTCCTTGGGCGGCCGGCCCCCTTGGGTCGACCCTCGCCAACGCCGCGCCGCGTTGGATAGCGGCTTGTGCCTCCACCACCCAGTGGGCGGAGGAGCCAAGGCTCGCCTTTAGCGCCTTAAGGGGCGCCAAGGGGAGCTCGTCCGCAGGCCACTTCCGACTAAGGAAAAATAACCTACAGGGTCAGCGCGAGACCAAAAGGGCAAACGGAATGCACTATGACCCTGCCAAAAATACACTGACCTTGAATGGGGCGGCAACCGCTTCGCCATAGCAAACCTCGTCTGCAACGGTAGAGGCGGCGGCAGAGGCGTTGCCTTCGTATCCATCGGCGCTGGTCGATCCTCGATGGACCCCGACACCCCTTCGGTCCTCTGTAGGGGCGGTGGCGTCGCCTCCACCGCCGCTTGTTCCACCACGGCTGCTGAGCCCAGCGGGCTGACGCACGTTTGCCCAACACCCATGCCTCGGGCGTGTCGGCCTCGGCCCCGGAGCCGGCAACCACCGACCCCGGGTCCGCTTCTCCTCCTCCTCCTGGGAGTGCCGGGCTGCTTGCCAACGCCCCAGGCACCACCTCCACTACGTTAGGAAGGTGGCCTAGGGGACCTCATCCCACCTCGCCCCCGTCATCCCCGTCCGAGGCCTCCGTCGACAGTGATGTCGACGGGGATTCCTCCAGCGGGAGACCCTCCTTCCTTTGTTGACGGCGGTGCTTATCCAGCTCCTCACGTGCGAGGAGTTGCTTCGTGCACTTCGCCGCCTAGGTGTCTTTCCATTTTTTTTGCGCGTCGGCGTGCGCGCGGTTGATCGCCCACCACCTCACGTCCTCAGGAACGGGCGGAGGAGAGGAGCGCACGTCCCTCATCCCCTGTAGGAACGACGGACGCGCATAAGGAAACAAGGGGTTAGGGGAGATTGAGGAGGCTCGAAGGCTATAGCGGCATGCGACTTACCAGCGAAAGGAACCCCCGCGACGGCCGCATCGTGATAGGGGTCAAGTTGCTGCCCCTCAGCTTCGCCTCTACCGTCTCCCCCACCCGACGAAGGATTTCCTCATCGGAAAGGGTAGAGGAGGACATCCGGGTGCCCTCAATGGGCTCACCCGGCTTCATCTCGAACAGCCGCCGGTGCCGAGCCATCAGCGGCAGCACCCTCCGGTGGTGGAAGGCGGCCACGACCATAGCCACGGTAAGACCGTGGCCCCGCAGCCTCGCCAACCCGTCCAGAAGCGGCTGCAGCTTGGGCTGGTCGTCCTTCGGGACGCCATACTTCCATCTCTTTGGGCAACTCTCCACAATCCGCCCAGTGTAAGGGGGAAGTCCTCCGTCGTCGTTGTGGAGGTAGAACCAACTCGTGTACCACTGGCGATTGGAGGACGCGAGTTGGGCCGGGATATAGAGGTGCAGGCGGTCCTGACGCACTTGGAGAGTGCAACCGCCAGCCCTCATCGCCTTCCTCTTACCTAGTGCGCCTGTCGGCTTGGTAGTATGCCCCGCCCGGAATAGGTGGAGCCACAACTCCCAATGGGGAGCAATCCCCAAATACCTCTCGCAGACGGCAACAAAGATAGCCGCCTGAGCGATGGAGTTGGGATTGAAGTTGTGGAGCTCCACGCCGTAGTAGTGCAGGAGCGCCCGCATGAACTGGTCTGCTGGGACGCCGAGGCCGCACTCGTGAAAGGAGACGAAGCTCACGACGTAGCCGTCGCAAGGCCTCAGCTCCGGCTCGCCGTACGGAGCAATCCACTCTGGCCTGCTGGGGTCTGTCACCGGGCGAAGGAGTCCACCGTCGACAAGCGACTGAAGCATCTCCTCGGTGACGTCCGACGGGTCCCATGGGTCTGCCTCGACAACGACGATGTCGCCAGCCATGGGTGCGATGGAGGAATCGGGTGCGGTGGTGAGTTTTTTCTCTCTCTCCCACGCTCTCGCTTTTTCCCCGCTTTCTCCCTAGGCTCGCTCTTCTCTCCTCCTCTTCCCGGCACCCGATGCTCTAGCAGTGGCTCGACGGAGGCAGTGCTAATGCAGGCAAGGTAAGACGAGGAGGGGCGGGACTCTTCAGGTATTTATGTAGGGAGCAGGCGAAACGAACGGGCGACGAAATTGGGGAGATTTTCCCCCTGATCCGGCGCAGTTAACCACGAGCCGATTTTGCTGGCCCACGCGCCCACGTCTCCCGCATTAAATGCGAGGATAGTTACGTCCCATCCACCACGTCACGCTCGGCCACTATGGCAGCAGGCGTCGTTTCGACTCCCCATGAAACCGCCTCAAAAGGCACGCCGCCCGTGCCGAGCCAATAGGGAAGATATTCCCTATGGCCTATTCCTTTCGTATGAAGGAACCGGGCTCTGAACCTATTACGATCCAGGGGTTCGAAGGCTGGGCCCCAAAGGGTTTCGATAGCCGCCCCAGGATAACAGAGTCAGGAACGACCGCGGGCGAGCCTATACGGGGCTGAGGGCCAAGCAATCGAAACGCTTGGGACACCCAAAGTCGTGTCCGAGACCGGGGGAAAGTCTCCGAATGGAATCCCACCATAGGGAGACACCGAGCCACCGAGGCCCAGCGAATGGCCTCGGCACCCACTAGAGAAATCCTCTGGTACTCTTGGAGTGTGTCTCTGGACCGCTAGCCATCCCCTAGCGAACGGGGTGCGGGCCTCTACTCGGACTACCCGATAACAGCTCACCGGAAGTGCCACCGCTCGTGCCCACCGAGGGTAGCGAGGCACATTCCACCCCTCCTTCTGAGCGAAAAGAAAGCGTGAGGGTCACACAAAAAGTTAGAGGAACCCCCGACGGCCTTCTCATTCTATGTAGAGGCTAGGGGGCTCTTCCTGCAACCTTGCCGAGACCCAGCGACCCTAGCTCACACTCAAAGGGGCTCGGCAAAACAAACCCTCCTTCCAAGCGAAAAGGAAGTGTGAGGGTCGTACAAAAAGATAGGGGAGCTCCTAACAGCCCTCTCACCCTGTGCAGAGGCTAGGGGGCTCTTCCTGCAAATACGCCGAGACCCCACAACTCGGGCTTGCGCCCAAAAGGGGCCTCGGCAAACAAACCCTCACGTGCGAGGGGCGTATAAAAAGTCAGGGGAACTCCCGACGGCCCTCTCGCTCCACGCAGAGGCTAGGGGCTCTTTCTATAACCTTGCCGAGACCATAATGGGCTTGGCAAACAAACCCTCTGTCTAAACGAAAAGGATATGTGAGGGTCAGATGAAAAAGTCAGGGGACCCCCGACCGCCCTCTTGCTCCAGGCGGAGGCTTGGGGGCTCCTCTTGCACCCGAAGACCAAGACAAACAGTCCAAGCCCATGCTAGAGGTTTCATTACAAAACACGATAAAGGGCACCGAGCCTGTTACGGTCCAGGGGTTCGAAGGCTGGGCCTCCAAGAGGTTTCGACAGCCGCCCCAGGGCAACAGAGTCAGGGATGACTTCGGGGCGAGCCTACGAATGGCCCAGGCCTGAGCAAACAGTCGCTCGAGGCGTCCTAAGTCGTGTCCGAGACCGGCAGGGAAGTATCCGAATGGGATCCCACCGTAGGGAGGCACCGAGCCACCGAGGCCCAGCGAATGGCCTCGGCACCCACTAGAGAAACCCTCTGGTACTCTTGGAGTGCGTCTCTGGACTGCTAGCTGTCCCCTAGCGAACGGGGCTCGGGCCTCCACTTGGACTACCCGATAACAGCTCACCGGAAGTGTCCACGCTCGCGCCCATCGAGGGTAGCCTGGCACATTCCACCCCTCCTTCTGAGCGAAAGGAAGCGTGAGGGTCATACCCAAAGTCAGGGGGCCCCTGACGAATCTCTCGCTCCGTGCGGAGGCTAGAGGGCTTTTTCCTGCAGCCTCGCCGAGACCCCCGCAACCCGAACTTGCGCTTAGGGGCTCGGCAAATGCAATAAGAACTACTCGTTCAAACACAATAATAAAAAAGCCCCTGGAGGAGTAACTCTACTCCTCCAGGACCTCGGGGGCTACACCCGATGGGTGCGCTCGCGCGCACCCACCGGAACCTCAAGATACAAAACTCAATTCCTACAGGAGCGGGTACGAACCAAGCCTAGGCAAACCCTCAGGGAGAGTGCACGCACTCCCCCGGAGGCTCGGGGGCTACTGTCGGGTACATTAGAACGGGGTACCCCGAGCGAACAATCAAAAGGGTCGCTAAAGTCCCATAAAAAAATAAAGCTAGAAGGTAAGCCATGGGCCCCTCACCCGCAACGACCGAGCCCACCAGGCCCCTCGCCTCGCCTCGAGCCTCGCGCAGGAGGTCTCGGCACCCTGACGTGAATTCCGCCTCGCGCGAGGCTCGCCATGGAAGGCCTCGGCAAGGGGTGCATTCTTCGTATCGCGCGAGGCCTCTCGCGGCATGCCTCGGCAAGGAATCCGATCTCCGTCTCGCGCGAGGCCTCATTCTCCGTGTCGCTTGAGCCCGGCTCGTCCGCAGCCCGTCGCCCCCCGCCTCGACCGACCCTCCAGACAGCACGTCATGTCTCATTAATGCTTCAACCACTCCCGCAATCTCAGCCGGACGATGGCTCAACGCCACAGAATGGCCAACGGGACCCGAGGTCGCATCAGCACCATACTGGTCGGGACAGGGCACGGCGGAGATTACCGGCCACTGTGTCCTAACGCTGTGCCCATGATCAGCGCCATACCAGCTGGGACAGGGCACGACGGGGATTACCGGCCATTGTGTCCTAACGCTGTGCCCACGATCAGCCGCCCACTCGAGGCCTCGGCACTGTACACCAAGGTCTCGGCTATCTTGGGGTTCGTGCCTGCCGAGACCCCTCCACTGCGGTGCAGCCTCGGCACCGACCAAGTCTTGGCTTCACGCACAGTCCGTCCACAGTGGCTTGCACGATCACCGCTGCACCCACTCCGAGGCAGTCCCGGGGCTCCCACGACGCACAGGATTGGATGGGACGACCACGCCGCCCCAGTGCTCCAAGGACGGACCACTCCGACGACCACGCCGCCACAGGAACAGGCTACAGGGCCCGGACACACCGCCTCTGTTCACACGACACCGTATAGTTAGCTCATGTACCGTCCTTGTCCTCCCTTCAGGCTATAAAAGGAGAGGACTTGGGCCGTTTTGGGGAAGGAGAACACCTGGTAACACACACAGGCACACATCCCAGCCGCCTGAGAGCAACGTCTCAGGCGACCCACACGACACCTTGCCGAGACCTGGGACTAGCTCCCTCTCTCCTCTAGCTTGTAACCCCTACTACGAGCACTCCGGTGCAAGGAATACAAGACCGATCTCTCAGACTGGACGTAGGGCATCGATTGCCTGAACCAGTATAAACCTTGTGTCTCTTTGCATTACCATCCGGAATCGAGAGCACGTAGTTCAAATTCACTGGTTGGTTGAGGACCCCCCGGTCCGAAACACCGACAATACCTTTCTCCAGAACAGTGTGTGCCACGTGAAATGGGACATGAGCAAAAACTTCAGGTCTAGGAAACATTAGCAAGTATGTTTTTTTGGGTCCGTGATCTCCACAAGTCGGGTATATCTCCTTTATCAGCTGCTTGCCAGGGTTTCCTTCCATCTCTTTCATTATGACCTCAAAGGGAGATGGCACACCGCTTTTGGTTGTCCTAGCTTGTTTCCGGAGGGTTGTCAGGGCCTATGTTTGCATGTCTTATCTTATCATTCTACACCAACTGATAGTAACAGAGAACAACAAATCAGAAGAGTGATATTCAGATCCCTGTTTTGGATAAATGTTGACTCCTAAAAGTTGGCTTAGCTCAAGGGCCCTTCTGTGCGCTGTTCTTTTGGAAACACCATTATCTGTTTTTCAAAATAAGAAGAAACTTTGATATTCTCTATTTTGATAGTCGATAGTGCTTTCACATATATGAGATGTGCCTGACAAAGTTCCACTTTGATCCCAGTGTTGTCATGTATGAACTGAACAACTTAAGTTTTTGTTATTCAAGAAATTCCTAATTGTAAGTAGCACTGAAATAATTCAATATCATTCTATATATATGAAACAGGTTGTCCTCTTGCCTCACCAATTTATGCCCTGTTCGTTTGGGCTGGTTTGGCTTATAAGCCATGACTGAAAGTACTGTTGGCTAGTTTGGTGTGAGAGAAAAATACTGTTCGTTGACTGTATGGCTTATAAGCCAAATACGACCAAGCGAACAGGCTGTTAGAAACAGCTGAAGAACTGATGGTAATTTTGTCAAAAAGAAAAGAAAGAAAGAATAATGATGCCAGGACACTACATATTGTTCCGTTTGTTTGTATTACCATTCTAATTTTGCTAGCAGTATGATCACTAAATAATTAGCACCGAGACAAAATTGTAATGCTGAAAATTTTCAGAGAAGATTAAGTCTACTTTTGGCCCCTCGACTATTGGGTTCGTCTAATTTTGACCATCAACTATAAAATCGTCTAATGCTGGTACCCCAATTATCAAAACCGTTCACTTTTAGCACCTGGACGCGGCTAGGGCTGTTTTGTCCAACGTGGAGCGTGTTTGACCACGCCACACTGGCGTTGACCGCCACGTAGGACGTTGGTCTCCATCTAGTGACATGTGGGGCACACACGTCAACCACCCATCCCCTCCCTCTCCATCCTCACGGTAGCGCCCCCACGCCGCCTCTGGCTCGAGCATCACCGACGCCGTCCCCCACGGCAGCGCCGCACCTATGCCGCCACCACTGTAGCGCCACAACCCATGGCCGAAATCCCGACGCCGCCTCCTAACTGTTGCAGCTGCCAGAGCTGTGCCTTGCCAGAGAAATCTCGACGCCGCCCCTTGCCTGCTGTAGCTGCCGGAGCTACACCCTACGTGGCCTCCGCGCCCGTAGCCGTTGGAGGAGGCTGGCCGGCAAGCAGCGCTGGCCCGCGCAGTCCCGCGGCCGGCTACGGCTCGGTGGGAGGCGGGTCATGGCCTGCTGGCCATGTGCGTCGGCGGCCTAGCGATCACAACCGCGGCAGCGGAGAGGAGCCGAGGAAAGGTGTGCCAGGTGCGGGACGAAGAGGGCTCGGCGGGAAGCGGGTCGTGGCTTGCTGGCCATGCGCGCTGGCGACTTGGCGGTCATGGCCATGGCGGAGAGATGCCACGGTGGCGGGGAGGAGGCGAGGAGAGGCACGTCGGGTGCGTGAGGAAAAGGGCTCGGTGGGAGGCAGGCCGTGGTCTGCTACTTTGCTGGCCACGTGCAACGGCGACCTGGTGGCCATGGCTGTGGCGGAGAGATGCCACGGCAGCGGGGAGGAGCCGAGGAGAGGCACGCTGGGTGTGGGAGGGAGGGGGCTCGGTGGGGAACTCGGCAGTGTCCCGGCCACTCGCGTAGGAGGCTGCGGTGGCAGCGATGCCGTGGTCGTGGTGCTGTAGCGGCGCAGCGAGCCGGCGACAGGGCACGCCACTTGCGTGAGGGCTTGGCGGAAGCAGCGGTGGTGCTCATTTAGCTTGCTGGCGGCCTGCGAGCACCGAGCAGCCATGGCAATGCCCATGGTGAGCTTGGTCTAGCGTAGGGAGGCGACTGTCGCCGTATCCTGCTCGTTCGCCGCCGCAGCAGCCTGCTGGCGTGCCATCGCCCGTAGCCAGCTCGCCGCCGTTGCCTCCTTCACGCACGCAAGAACGGGAGGAAAGAGAGGGCCAGCATGGCATGGTCAAACTCGCTCCACGTTGGACAAAACAGCCTTATCCGTGCTCAGGTGCTAAAAGTGAATGGTTTTGACAATTGGGGTACCAGCATTAGACGGTTTTGTAGTTGAGGGTTAAAATTAGACGAACCTAATAGTTGAGGGGCCAAAAGTAAACTTAATCCTTCAGAGAATGACCATTATTTCATATACCTTTGTAAATGGCTGTGGGTGGACCGTGCTTTAACTTCTGCTTCCGATGATTGCTGCACACCAAGGCACGACGAGTGGGACATGGTTGCCAATAGTGGTTCCTCCAAACAAGGTTGGTCCCTGAGATGACAAACAAAGTAAGGAAAATGAAGGCAGTAGTGCCAGAGACATCACTGCAGATATCCAAATGCCTGATAATGACCTATAGTTGCAGTACTTCCATGAGCAGGAACTATGTTGCAACTAATTTTCTTGGATGCTAGCCAATCAACTAATGGAGCAATGCCAAGAATCGACCACCTACAGTGATTGCAGAGTCCAATCTTCTAGATATGGACAGTGCAAAGCCGTATCCATCCATGAACTAATTGCATCAGAACCAAACAGCATAAGAGTGATGGCTATTAGGGACATGTGAAAAATCAGCACCGCACACAGTCCTGCACGCAAGCATGTGTGTCTCCTACCCACTGTTGACCCGCAGAACACAGGCAAGCTTTGACGGGTTACCTGACTGATAGGAAGCGATCGGAGCTATCCATGATTAGCAGACGTGGCGACACACAAGCCTGAAATTATGCAAGCCATTTTTAAAAGTCCCCGTTCGCTTCGCTGAAAAAACAAAGCCGAAACACTGTTCCGACTGATTTGTTGAGAGAGAAAAACACTGTTCCGGCTGAAAAAACAAGCTGAAAAAGACGGATTATAAGATAATCGAACAGGGCTAGAAGATTTGTCTGATGGCCAAACTGAACATGTTCCTGTGCAAAACTAAATTGAGACTGAAACTACGAATGACTGATGCTCAACGGACTGAAAACAGATAAATCAAACATCAGGAGGCTTCGACCGTCGCCACAAAGATTCTTATGAGGCATGCTTCTGACGGGCTGCCACGCGTCCGATGATTGTGTACAGGAAAACATCCCACAGGAGAAAATTGTATACAACAAAACCAAAGAGCTAATGGACTAATAAAAGAAACGGTAATGTAAAGAAAGAGCAAAAGCATCGGCCCATAAAAAGGGAAGGTAATATAACAAAAGGGTATCCATATTAGTTGCGGATGCGAATACGAATATCCATATTTATGTTTTTAGCGGATACGAATTCAGATTTTCAGACATCCATTTCTATCCCTACTCACAGCCCCGACGCGGAGGAGTGAGTAGCGAGGCGGATCGGACTTGGTCAGCAAGTGGTCTGGGGACTTTGTGGATCTCCTCCTACTTCATGAGTATAGAGTGCTGCAAGATGTGACACTTGCAACCCCATGGGAGTGGGAGTTAGCAAGTCCCACCTTTCAGTAATGGTCAGGGTATATTTGGGATACATTTTGAAGTTCCACTCAGGCATCACAATGTCATTTTGGTTGAATATGGCATCCACAAAAGGCACCTTTTTCAGGGTTTACTCATAGTGTACCTTGAAGGCGGTCTTTGTTTCCAATAATTTTGTTGCTCTGATATGAAAATTACATCAAACTCGTGTCTGAAAATCCTGAAGAGGATATCAGCAGATATTTAGTATAAGGTTGGAAAGCCATGTTAGACGTCCCGGATAAAATGGTCAGTGAGGGAAGGGAAGAGCCCCCATGTGTTGAGTTTATAATAACTAGTGTACCATATACCCTAAATTACTACAGATGATGACCGTCAAAACTTCATGTTAGTATATAGTGGTAAATAATAAAGCTAACTAATATCAGAATTACACAGGTCTGCTACCTCATAAAGGCTATTCTTTCCCTATTGGTTTACTGCGCTACGCCAGTTCCATCTCCTTCATGGCCCATCTCATCCTTTCTGCATCTTTCAACATTCCAGCTTCAAAGTACATGTTTGACATCAAAACATAGAATGTGACATCATTGGAGCCTGACTGGAAGAGGTCCTTGGCAACGAATTCAGCTAGCTCCAGATTACCGTGAAGCTTACAACCCCCAAGGAATGCACCCCACACGCACTTGTCTGGGCGCAAAGACATTCCCCTGATGATTTCATATGCTTCGACAAGTCTGCCAGCACGCCCTAGCATGTCAACCATGCAGGCATAGTGCTCCAGTGTAGGCGACATTTGGTAGTCAGAAAGGATGCTGTTGAAATGCTTTAGGCCCTGTTCGACTGGCTGGAAAAACGGCTGATGCTGATGCTGATGCTGATTTGTTGTGAGAGAAAAACAATGTTATTTCGCTGAAACGGTACGGCTGATAAGTTCAAGCGAACAGGGTTAGTCCTTCATTAACAAGGCCTGAGTGGCCACATGCCACTAGAACTGCAGTGAATGTGAACGAATTTGGTCTCACGCCTCCACTTTTCATCAGGGAGAAGATTTTAAGAGCCTCTTCAGAATCACCATGGTTAGCATATGCACTTATCATGGCACTCCAGGACACAACACTCCGCATACGCCAACAGTCAAAGACATTCCTTGCACTTGCCGATCCTTGCATCTGCGTCAAGCCCATGATTCCGGGCAAACTCATGCACCCATTTGCCAGTCTCCAGGGCTCCTGAGCGTGCGCAAGCAGACAGAACACTGACCAAAGTCACACAATCAAACCCCACCTTCTCATTAAGCATCCTACAGAAGAACTGTTTTTTTTTACAACAAACGACTTTATTATCAACAGCAAACAGCTGTTAGGAGCCTTACAGAGTTCAAGGCTACAGGTTGTAGTGCCTCTAGCAGAGTGCACTGAACATGAGCTGCATTAGAGCAGTTACATGATAAGCCTGATGAAACAGGTGATTGCGATTCTAAGAGAGCTTGCCTAGCTAAGACATCAGCCGTCTGATTGTGAGCTCTCTGTACCCTGAGAATTCTCATATCTCTTTGGCCTGTGAAATTGGAGAAGGTTTGAGTGAAGTATTTGATCCTCCACTCCGGTGGATTAGCTTGGTCGAGGCCATTTAGGAAGTGCACCAGCTGCTGATTGTCAGAGAGAAAGATGACCTGCTGCAAACCAAACCAAGACAGTTAGTGACAATTGCCGCAAGGGCCATTGCCGCAGCCTCGGCCATCAGCACTGATGTTGTGACCGTCATAATCGCCTTGATGTAGATGGTCTGCGCCGGGTGAACCTGGGCATTGATGATGAACAGACCAATTCCTGCATTTCTTGGAGTAAGAGAGGGGAGGTCAGGTGATGTTGAGGCATCGGTGTAGCATCTGACACCCTGCAGCAAGCCTGGAAAGCGAACGAGGTATCTGTCCTCCGGTGGATCCCTGTCTGCTTGCATCAGGTGTATTGGTGGAGCAGCAGTTCCTGCATTGTAGATTGGTGTACCTGATCGCGGCGAGCCGCTGGTGTCCTGCACTTGTTGGTCTGGTGTGTGGGAGACGGTTGTGTGACCTGCAGGGAAAGGAGCTGTACCTTGCAGAGGAGAGGAAGTTCCTGGAGCTGTGGAATTGGTGTCTGCAGTTTGGGTTTGTAGGGAAGCCTAGTGGGTACTGATGTGTGCCGCCACCACCGCGTGATGCACCTGCCAAGGAGTCCAGGACTTTCTCTTAAATCTAGTGTCGTTTCTGGCCTTCCACAAATACCACATAGTGATTAGTATCTTGCTAAGCAGATCATTAGAGGTAGAGGTAGAGATAATAGCCTGGAGGGTCAGTTGCACTCCATCGTGGTCCCATACATTGTGATGAGCGCATTAGCCAATGGAATGTTTGCATCGAACCCCTACCTGATCACGAACCCGTGAACCATTTCCCCGGCATACAGCCATTCTTGGCCCCGCAAGCAGGGCAGGAAATTGATCAGAGTGATCTCATTCGGAAGGACACCCTCTGCAACCATCGTGCCGAACAGCGCAACTGCCTCCCCAAAGAAGTAGTTTTGCATGTAGCCAGCAACCATGGCAGTCCACGACATGACCGTCCGGGACTACGAGCCATGGCTCTCCGCAAAGACCAGCTCAGCGTCTGCAACCTCCCCTTCCTGGAAGTACATCGCGATGACTGGAGCTGGACCTGTAGCCCTGAATGAAAGTCTGAAGATTCAGGCAGCCAGCCATCATCAGTGAATCCTCGTGCTGCTGCTTCTGACCGTGACCGTAGCAACCGGAGGTGATGATGCGCGGCGCTTGTCGTAAGCTGTGGCCATGCGCCGCGCCGCCCGCGCAGACGCGTCTACGCGAGTAGGAGGGCGGCCGGTGCCCATATTTATTCAATTCGGGATTAGCAACCACCTTTATCTGCTAATCACCTGCATGATTCCCCGTCAGGTAGTACAGCAGTATTAAGCTCGCCTGCATCTCCTCGCCTATCAAGGGAGGGCACATGTCGTAAGCTGTCAACAAGTCGCACGTGCGGCACCGCGTGCTGGAACTTGCGCCGCCGCCGGCCGGCCACCGCCATGATCTTGTCCTACCCGTTGCCGGATTGGTAAGCCACGGGCACGTGCACATGGTACTTACGGTAGGGTTTGTCTTAAAGTCTTCTTCCTTGCACCTCAGTTTTTTTCACTCTTTCCCCTTTCTTCTTTCTTCTTCTATTAAAAATATAAGGGAAATTTTGCTCACGGACACCGCTCAAACACCTAATATGCTGTTGGACACCGCCAAAAATGAAATATGCCTAGTACCATTACAAAACCATGTATGTTTGCCGTAGCACACCACACCGATTATTTTATTAATTTCTTAGATTTTAGGCAAGAGAAGGTGAGAGAAATGACATTTCTACCTTTATGTTCAACCTCTAGCTGGCCACTTATTATTTGCCATAACACATGCTGCTGTCACGGGCTGCACCGTGGCTATCAAGCGCCTGTAGGAAGTGGGGGCATGGCCATGTCCCACGCTGAAGGTTGAGAGCAGCACTATTTGGTGGTATAGTGAATCAGGCAGAAGAAGAGGTCGTCCAGGATGAGGCGCGTGAGCTTCTTGCCGATGGCCTCGCCGCCAAGCTCGATGGTGGAGTTGACGAGCACGAGGCAGAAGAGCATCACATCCTCCTCAGAGGTGAAGACGCCTAGGCCATCCGAGGTTATAACCATGTCGCCGAAGCCGAGGGACAGTTCGTCGGCGTCGGCCGTCGGCGTCGGCCGTCGGCGTCGGCCGTCAGCGTCGTCGAGGATGTCCGGCAGCCGCGCTAAGATGGCCTGCAGGATCTTGTGCATGCAGTGGTGCGCCGTGTGCTGGAGGAGCTCTCTACCACGGCTGCTGGTAGTGTGCTGCATGATCTAGATGCACACGTGTTGACGGCTGTGCACAGGAGCTTTCTGACAGCAGTGGCGTAGGCGGGGCCGTAGGAGCACGGCGAGCATAGCTAGAGCACGCGCATGAGCATGGCTTCATTGGCGCCGGCATCAGTCTCAGAGATGCGCTCGATCCGGCTGTTGGTGAGAGCGGTGAGGATGACGCCAGCGAGCCAAAGCCGTCTCGTCTTCATCTCTGTCGCCACGCTCGGTCCTCGACTGGGCCGTCAGATTCAGACTTCGAGGTGTTGGACAACACGGAGACCGACAGCGGCACTACGTCGCCGTTGTCATCCAGACCGTCTTCCCGCGGCTACCTCGCTCGCCGCACGCTGCGGGCGTTCAAGGGCCTCGTCAAGCTACAGGCGCTGGTGCGGGGGCACGATGTTCGGAATCGGTGGCGGCGGTGTGTTCGGAGTCTTTGGACAAATAATAAGTGACCAGCCAGAGGTTAAAGACAAGGATAGAAATGTCATTTCCCCCACCTTCTCTCTCCTAAAACATGAGAAATGAATAAAATAATGAGTGCGGTGTGCTATGGCAAATATCCACGGTTTTGTAATGGTACTAGGCATATTTCGCTTTTGGCAGTGTCCAACGACATATTACGCGTTTAAGCAGTGTCCGTGAGCAAAATTTCCCAAAATATAAATAGCGAGCATGAATGGGGTAGGACCAAGATTCAGGTGAAAATACATCTCGATTTTTAGTGTAATTACGGTGATTTTTTAGTGTAGGGTTTAGATAGAATTAGTTACTATATATGGGATTATGGGTGGTGGCACACCGAGGCCTTTGTTTAATTTCAGGATGTAAAGTTTTGGATGTCATATAGGATGTCGGTCCATCATTATCACACGTGTTACTGTAGCATCACGTTGTCAAATCATAAACTAATTAGGCTTAAAAGATTCGTCTCACAAATTAGTTGTAAACTATATAATTTATTATTTTTTTAGTCTATATTTAATATTCTATATATGTGTCAAACATTGGGATGGGATAGGGCTGGCCGGAGCAGTCTGCGTATGCAGGCCCGGGGATTCAGCGAATACGATCCGATGGGCCATGGGGAAGGCAGATTTGTCCTGAGCTGAGCTGCGTGCGCGCCGCCCGCGCAAACGCGTCTCTGCCTGCCTGCAAATCTGCAACCGAGGTCGGTGCGGTGCTTCATTTTAATTTATCCGTACCCCTCGCCAAAATGATTGTGTAAGCACGTGCGCCTGGGATGGGTGAACGGATCACCGTCACCGCCGCCGCTCCCCCATAGGCACGTGCATCTGCTCATCTCCAGTCGTTGATCTTCAGAAAAACAGAGAGAGGGACAGACAGACCTGCGTGCCGTTGCCATTTCCCCTTTGAAGAGTCCTCTTCACCGTCAGCCTTTTCGGTTGGCTGGTTCGTGAAGAATTACTGTTAACTGATTTGTGTGAGAGAAAAATACTGTTCCAGCTGGAAATTTACGATCGTTTACGACAAGCCACAAAAAAAAATAATAGTCCTACATTTGAACCGAGTGAAATTTTCTCAAATTTGACTGAACTTAAAGAAAATATATGAAATTCAATGATACTGAAAATATTAGTCATTTGTTTTTGTAAATTTGATTACATTTAAAATTGTTTGATTTTTTTCAAAAATCCATAGTTACATTCTTTTTTTACACAGAGCGAGCAGGCAGAGGATGCAAGTGAGCAAGTCTAACTGGAAAAAACTTCAATGCGAGCAGCAGCAGGGCTAGCTAACTTACACTCACTCCACCCATGCACGAAGAGCAGCAACAGGGGATCCTGCGATTCCTGCCTAGTTAATGTTGTTTTTCCCTCCCATGAAGATTAGCATTTACCAGTGTTAATCTTAATCCTATTCCAAAAAAAAATGTAGAAGGAGAATAACACTAACAAAAAAAAGACTCTCCTTTTTGTTTCAAAGAATAGTAGTATAAACTCTAGGCAGAGAGTTGCAGGTCTTTTATTATTCTCGCCCCCAAAAAAGGCAGAAGAACGGGAAATGCGTTCTTGCACGCCGTTTCGCCGTTCCCTCGTGTACTACGAACATTTGAATTCAAATTCAAATTCAAATTCAAACTCCCGTGACCCTATCAGCCCAGCGTGTCTGCTCTCCCAATCTCCTGTGCTCGAGACTATAGAGCAGCAGCTGAACCCGTGCCGGGTGCAGGCGTGCAGCAAGCTCAGTAGTAGCTCCAGAGCGTCATGTCGCCGGCGCACCCGGCGCCGTCGTCGTCGCCGTCCATATTGGTATGCCACCCGCTGCCGCCGCTCTGCCAGTCGTTCCCGCACACCATCCCGTCGTCGTAGTAATACGAGTGGTCCAACTCCATGCCGGCACCGTACGCGTACTCGCCGCCGTACATTGCGGCCGCGGCGTCCGCCTGGTACGCCGACGACGAGGGCGCGGGCGGGGCCTGGGTGATGGACGTTGACGCCGCGGGCACGGAGGCGTCCTGCTGCGCGGACGACGAGGATGCCGACGAGTCCTCGGCGAGCTGGAGGGCGGCGCGTCGGATGTCGTCGGGGGTGGTGAGCGTGGCGGGGTCGACGCGGAGCAGGCGCGCGGAGTCGGCGAAGTTGAGGCAGGCGGCGCGCCCGCGGAGCGCGAGCGCGGCGACGTCGTGCGCGCGCGCGGCGGCCTCGGCGGTGGCGAAGGTGCCGAGCCAGATGCGGGACTTCTTGTTGGGCTCGCGGACCTCGCACACCCAACGCCCCGCGGGCCCGCGCCGCCGCACGCCGCGGTACACCGGGTGCCGCGTCTCCCGGAACTTGGTCCGCCCCGCGGGGCGCTTCGGCGGCGCCGACAGCACCGTCGCGTACTCGTCCCCGTCCCCGGACGACGGCGGATCCCCGTACCCGTAGTCGTCGGCGACGCCGTACTCCATGGATTGGGCGGCGGCGGTGGTGGCGGCGATCCTTCGAGTGGTGTCTAGAATGTTCCTTGATTCGCTGGAATTGGAATGGATGGCGTGGCTGGTGATGGTTCGTTGGCTGGAGTGGGAACGTGTGTGCGGTCTGGTTTATATAGGATTTGGTGGTGGAGGGGGAGACATGGATATGGAGAGGAGAGGAGCGGGAGAAGTTTGAAGCGGGGCGCGTGGCGGGAGACGGAGGTGAGCTGGAGACTGCCTGGGGGAGAGTGCTGTGCTGCCTGCGGGACGGTGGCGAGGCGGCGGGGGAAGCCGTGTTGGCGTCAGCGTGGCGTCGCGTAGGGTGGGGTCCACGCCATTGCTTAGCGGAAGGAACGATGCGGATTGGGGAGACTTGGGGCCCCGCCATGGCAGCGACAGAGGAAGAAGGTGGGGGTGGCACTGGCACTGGCACGTGGAGATGGCGACAGCGGCTGGCTTTTGGGCGGCTGGGCTACCTGTCAGGCTGTGCTGCTGCCGTCTTCGGTCGGTCACTCACTGACATCCAACTATCCAAGGCTTCACGAAGAATCAAGAGGACGCACAGGATCTAGCAGGGCATGGGTGCGACTCTTACAGGGAGAAAAAAATAAGTGATTGTTTATTCTCAAAAACTTTTTTAAAAAGTGCTACAGTAGCTATCACGCATTAAATGTAGATGGAAAAAAAACTAATTGCACAGTTTGGTCAAAAATTATGAGACGAACGTTTTGAGCCTAATTAATCTATGATTCAACAATAATTACCAAATAAAAACAAAAATAGTACCATAGCCAAATTCTCAAAATTCGCGAACTAAATGCAGCCTACAAAAAGAGAAGGTGTCGTTAGGGCGTCCTCAGCCCTGCGCTCAAATCGCCGGCTGAGCTGGAGGCTAAAATCAATAAAAAAAATAAAAAAATAAAAAAAGCTGAGAGCACAGGTGCACAGACATTGGAGCTGTGAGAGGATTCTTCTTTGGACTCCGTGCGAGACTAGCGACTCTTTCGGCGCTAGCGCGTACTCTTGCCTCTCAGGAGCTCACCTCAGCTGGCGATTTCATCGCCCTTGGGGACGCCCTTAGGGCACTCCCAAGGCTAGAAACTACATATAGTTTCTATACCTATTAATTTTCATAGACACTATGTATAGAAACTATGGTTCCAATGGATAGTTCCTACAGAACAACTTTTTATCCAATCACATACACTCTCTCTCCATTCTCTACCAATCACATCCCTTCGTGTCTTGGTTCTCGTGTAGACATGGTTTCTAACTTAGACCCGGTTTCTATGATTTTTGTTCTCTCTCTTCAATAACTACCTTGCCACATCAGCAAAATGCTTAGGTGACAGTACAATTAATGCCCATAAAAACTATAGTGATTTCTGCATTGGGAGTGCCCTTATGGTTCTTTTTGTTTTTTTTTTTCTCGAAAAATCTTCTCCTATGCTAGTATTACGTTTCATAGAGCACGTACTACCACTACCAATGTAACTCTGCTCGAAGGACTAATACAAGGCTGGTCTCTGTAAGGAGTTTTGGTAGCGTTGTTTTCAAAATTATCATTTCATAAAAAAATAAATGAAACCTGGATGAAACGCTCACGCATAGTAAAAAGTTTCATTGTATGGCATTATAGACATTTAATTTCGTGATTTATACAGAGTTAGTAATCGTGCTAAGAGAGTTTCATCCTCATGAAACTCGTTTCTTCTCTTCTTAAAAACGTTGTCACATCATAAAAAATGCACACATGGTAGCTTATTAAATACAAATGAATTTTTGATAAGATTCCTACTAAAACTAACCTAATAATCTATATAATAAGTCTGTGCCAACAGCTAATCAAAACTGAGTAGGGTGCCGTTTGAATCCTATGGCATTCTAATCCCAACAGCTATATTGGGCTTTAAGATTCTAAAAATCTTTGAGTTAAAATCTCCTTAAAATCTAGACCGTTTAGACGAAATACTAGGATTGTGGGATTTTTCTATCCAGACTATCAAACTCCGGGGGATTCAAATAGGTCCTACATGCTCTCTCTCTCTCTCTCTCTCTCTCTCTCTCTCTCTCTCTCCTCTCTCTCTCCCCGGTTTGCTCCATATCGTTATTATCTTATTAGAGCATATGTAAGAGTACCTCATATCCCTTCCCGATCTATTGACAATTGGCAAATAGGCCGGCATCGTGTGTAAAAATGCGCTAAGCCTTTGTCGCGCGCATCGCTCTTCAAGGTGGAAGGGTGTGGGAGAGAATAGAGATTAAGAAAGGGTTCCTGATGCAAATGTACCAGAGAGAAAGAATATATAAAAGTGGTTACGATAATTTAGAAATAGTATAGGATTCCTGATGTAAAATTGTCTTTTATATTTTAGAAATGGATTGTTGAAAACTCTTGGAGATGGTTTTCTTTTTTTTTTCTCCCAACATTTTTTTAGGATTTGCAAAACTACATGTTTTCAGGAGAAAAAAAATAGGATACACTTGAAGATGCTCTAATTTTAGTTACCAGATCGATGAAAAAGTTTGTCTATAGTCTTCCAAGAGTGTAACAAGCCGGCGCCTTTTGCACTCCGATATCCCCTGTCGAAGCCAAGCCGTGGGCGGATCGGAGTCGTGGGCACGTCACGTTACGGCGGCCGGTGGCCTTGGCACGTGCTGCCCAACCCTGTGCGGCCGCAGTCCACTGGTTTGGTTTGCCTCGGCTTGCCGCTGGGGCGACTTCCTGCCAGTGACAGCTCGGACACAGCGGTGGCCGTTGCGCCGCCCGCGGAAACGCGTGGATTACCTGCCGCCTCGCGCCCGACACCGACCCGAGCCTGCTGCTGCTTCCTCGTCCGGACTCGATGCGGATGTGGCCGTGGCCGTGGCCGTGGCGTCCGTCCTACTCCGCTCTCAAATCAGGCGTCGCCGTCTGGACCCAATCAGCGGGCCGCGGCGGCCAACCAGCCGTCGGGCTCCACCGAATCCAATAGGGAACGGAAAGGAAGCGAAAGCAGCTGCTGCTGCTGCGGCCTGTGCCGTGACGGGAGTCCGCGGCAGCGGCCCAACCCGACACCTGCTGGAGGCACGGGATGGAGATGTGGGGTTCGACGTGACGTGGCCGTGGCGGCGTGGCCTGCCCGGGTTGAGCAGAGCTTGAGCGAGGCGACAGGGTCGTCAGGACGCAGGAGGGCCCGGGCGGAGAGCCACGCGTGGACCGCCCATCCATCCGTCGTGGTCGGTCTCTCGGTCCATTCTTCATCAATTATCATCACGGGCACGCCCGGATGGGATGGATACTCTCTCTCCTCTTTGACCGTCGCGATCCGCCGTCCACTACAATACTACATCCAGGTTTCATTTCTTCCCACCTTCTACCACGTCACCGAGTGGATACATAAATGGTGTAGTCATGTAGACACACCTCTGGTTCACCCTTCACCTCAATTTATTACTAGAAATACTGTGGGTAGGACATCCGTTTTGTCCAGACAAGCGTTGGTAGGCCTGGACACTCGCCTGAACGGCCCAACATTGTCATCCGCACGGACGCACCTATCTCAGTTCTTCACGGTGGCTATTGCAGTTCCCCACTAGATAGACCGTGGTCGTCGACGACGTCGTGTTTCAAGTATTTTTAGAAGTATGTTTTAAGTGTTTTATCTGGATACTGCCTATGTTGCAATGGCTATATACTTATGCTGCAAGTATATATTTCAAGTGTTTCAGTTGTTTCAAACGTCTGTTTCAAGTGTTTTATCTGGATGTTGCATAACATGCATGTTGCAAGCGTATGTTTCAAGTGTTTCAGGTGTTTTCATACGTATGTTGCAAGTGTGTTTATCTGTATGTTGCAAAAGTAGATCTGGATGTTGCATGCATTTGTAATGGCTTTCAAGTGTTTTTTTAGTGTTTTGCAACTATTTCAGACGTATGTTGTAAGTGTTTCTTCTGGACGTTGCAAAAGTAGATTTGGTGGTGCACATGTTGCAATGGGACCACCCGCCACAGTCGCCTGCTGTAGTTGCTGGGGCGTCGAATGCGCGTGGAAAGTGTACGAGGCACGAGCGGTCTCCACGTGTTGTAGGTCGGGGACATTCTGCTGCGCATGCGGTGTGCGTGGCGCGGGTCCCGCATGGATGCGCCAGGGTGCACGCGCAGGAAACGGGGTGCTGGCACAGGCATCTTTTTGGACGTCCATGAGCTAGCAATCCCCATTTATTACTGCTAATATACTAGTACTTACTCCTACAATATATATATAATACAATAAAACCTGCTTGTAGGCAGGATCAGGTGTACGGTAAAGTGTAGACACGGACGACAACCAATGGGCCGCCAGCGCCGCCAACCAAACTTCCTCAGCGGCGACCCCGCGTCGGCCCAGACCCCAGCGCCGCCCCTCTCCGGTCGAGGAACGCGCGGAAAATCCATCCATCCAGATCCAGTCGGAACCACCACCGAGGCCCGTACGCACAACTCCGCTGGCCCGCATGTGGGCTGGGCTGAAGCATGCCGGCGTGCACCCCACTTCCGGGCATGTGCATCGTTTCCTCGACCGCACACACACACCACTGTACACTTATCCATCTACACGTGAATGTCGATCCACTCAAAGTCAAAGGCGATATACCCAAACAATGAAACAAACAAACAAGCAGTCGTAAGGCGAATGATGAATAAAAAGAACACTGCTTGGAGATGCTATAACACTCATCGTTTCCACGGGTGACCATTTCTTATTCTGCCACAGGTCACACAGTGCCTTCATCAAGCTACAGATTAACCGACGACCATACAACTAACCAACAATCCACAATCGGATTATTTATGAATTATTACAGATTATCAGTCCTACCAGACATCAACATTGCCGTGGTTACAGCCACCTTGCGTGGCAACCAACCAACCAACCTACTAGTACACGCTACACGCAGAATCGAGAGTTCCATCCGGGATTTATTTCCTGGTGACAACGATGCCATCCATCAATCGGCGACGCACCAAACCAATCACTGCATATGCAGCCGCCGCCGTCGTGTACACCAAGCGACCTCACCTGCTCTTCGCTGGTGCGCTTGGAAGCAACTGCCAAGGCGATAAAGAAGAGATGAAACTCCAGCTGATCCGTCTTTTCCACAAACAGGGGGCAAGCATAAGCAACGCTTGTACAGGTACTTACCTGGTAGCAAGCGATCAGCGAGCTGGCGAAACCAAACGCGCCCGTGACGCGTGGGGTCACCTTCTTGGGTGCCAGCTGCAGCAGCCCCACGGCGACCACGATGTCGAGGCTCGATTTGATGAGGGCGAGCAGCCGCTCGTTGGACTTCTGCAGCTTCATCCGGTACTGCTCGTTCTGGAACACAGATTACAGCCAAATGCATCATCAGAAAGAAGAAACATGGGACAGCAGTTTCTTTCCATCAATCAAGGTGACATGGTGTACTATGCGTATGTCTTTGGTATCAAAAGAGAAACCGTACCTTGTACAACTCTTGGTGTTTCAGCTCCTTCTCTAGCTTCTTCATTGAAGCAGATAACCGTTGGAGCTCAGCTAGCTACACGGTTTGAGCATGAATCAGGTGTGGTAACATGATCGTGCCAAAAACTGTATAGGCTCACATAATAGAGTTGTTTCTAGATGGAGATGGTTACAAGCATACATGATATAATACTAGAAAAAGCAACATACCTCGATAATTGTTGTGCAGGTGTTCGAACCGAGGAAGCAATAAAATGCTATCCTTCCAAGGAACTCCGCTCGCTCCTTGTTCTGTAATGTATAAATAATCAGATTAGTTTCCCGTCTCTCGTTTGTCATAATGTAGTAAGTAGTATCGACTTCCATAAGTAAATTCTTTTCACAGATACTAGGGAATGACACTACTGCGTCAACTTGTTTCCTTTGTTTATCTGAACACAAATGATAGCAACACCCCGTCCTTTTTGCTATGCCAAAATCGAAGACACAGGCAAGACCAGGGCATATCAAACTTTTTGTCGCATGAAGATGTGAAAGAAAATTCAAACCTTGTATATTCCTGTCCTCCCAGCCCACACAATTTGGTCCAGGAAGAGGAAAGTTGACAGCATCGCATTCTTCGACTGGAACACGCATAAACAAAATCAATCAGAAAACTTCAGAACAAACTATCCTCAGCTGAACAAATCCTCATGTAATGCAAACTTCAGCAATCAGCATACCTTCCCGAGTAAGATCAGTGGAAGTGGAGTTCCTTTGGCAGGAGGACTAATTAAAGCATGAAGATCATTGACAAACTGTTAATAAGGAAAGGCTGGGTCATAAATCACACCAAGATGCAAGAGCAAAGGCTTTCGATTTGAGAGCAGTAGTAGTAAGTAAACGATTATGCAGTATACCTTAAAAAGCCGGAAAACTTTCCGAGCCAGACTAGTTGACTTGTCGACATTCTGTGCAGGCCCTGGTTCTCCATTACTCAGGAACTTTGATCCATACTGTATCGCTCTGCAGATTTTATCCCTTGCCTCAGCCTTGTTTAGGTACAAAATAACCAGAGCAAGGTCTCCTCTCACGGTGTCCAGAGAACCCATACTGAATCTTCAGTAACTGCATAAGTGACGCTGAGTCAAAACTATGGAGGTGAATGGATCGACATCACAATGACAGGAGCAGGTATGCAATTGAAGCACACACGGAGAAACTGAAAATTGGAGTGGTCACTCAATGAATGAACTATCTTGCATAGTTAATTAGTTATGCAGAGATAAATGATTCTAAGATTACATGAGTGTGGCTTAACGACAAATTCACGGATCCCGTATAAGATTAAAGGTAGCTAGTAATACGGTTGCAAGGAACATATAAGTTAGCTCAATTCCATGAGATGCAATTTCTCCTGCGCCACCAAACTTAGCTCGCTGCAAGATCCACGCTGCAGCGAGCGAGCTGGACCTCGGCAGCAACAGGCACCTGAGGCAACAGCAGCACCGCCGCCACGGGTTGACGGCGTGAGCCGTGCCTCCCAAGTCGCATCCATGGTGCGGTGATTCCTTGGAGGTCGCCGGCTGGCACATCACCGGCACGTCTCTACGCGGCCAACCGAACCCAGCCGCCACCCGCGACCGAGAGAGAAGCGGCGGCGGATTCGGGTGGGCGCCGCGGCGGCGACAGAGTCTGGGGGAACCGTGGAAGCCAACCAGATCGACAGCGCCGGCCGGCGGCAAGGTAGAGAGATCCCCCTAACAGAAACACGCTTAGCACCGAATCGAACCAGAGCAGCGAGCTAGCCAATCGGCGGCGCAATCAGGACAGGAATTTTGGGCGGCGCACATGAGGAATCGGGGCACGAATACTTCTCTGTTCCCTATCAAATCCGCTCAACCCCTCTACGGAAATCAGTGCACAGACTCGCTAGCGAGCGATCGATGGGAGCGAAGGCGTGCAAGGAAGCTCTCACCTGCGCCTGCGAATCCGACGACGATCTCGCCTTGTTGCTTGCCGGCTGCTGCAGCTGTTGCGGCCTTGCGGGCGATCGATCAATTTGATTGGGACACCACGCGAAGTATTCAACGTCTTTTTTCCTTCTCTATAAATATTGTTGGGCAGGTAAAATGTTAGGTGCACATGGAAACCTGTTACTACTACAAAACGTGCGCTTCTTCGCTTCGTAAGAGTACAAATTGTTTTTTTTGACAACAATAGGAGTACAAATTGTTAAGCCAGATGAAACCGTGGCAAACTAAATTGTAACCCTGTTTCTTTTTAATCTTATGTTTGAAACTTTGAATTGGCTAATGATTATCGTTAGTTGAGTTAATAGGGTTACAACATCAGCCTAGTTGAGTTATGTTGCAGGATGATTTGGACGATTTGTCATAAGGTTTGTGAAATTCCTTCTTAGTTCTTGATTTTGATGAACACAAACACATAGCCAGGGACAACGATAATAAGAATTGAAGAGTCCATCCTAGTTTATGACCTATTTAGATGTATTAACCGCTAATAGTTAGCTAGCCTGTTTCAAAAATATATATATAATTAGCTAGCCAACAGCTCATTTAGCTAACTATTAGCTGCTATTTTTGGATTAGCCTAACTAGTGATATAGTTGTCTAGTATTAACTAATATGGGAATTTTGCTGCAGGACATCGCTAAAAAGCCTAATATGCTGACGGACACCGTCAAGAGCGAATTTTGGCTAGTACCATTACAAAATCGCGTCCATTTGCTGAAACACACCACATCGAATATTTTATTCATTTATCAGATTTGCGGAGAGAGAAGGTGGGGAAAATGACTCTTCTGCCCTCGTCTTCAACCTTGGGCTGCCCACGGCTTCAAACCTAGGCTCCTTGGGCTGGAACTTCTGCTTGGCATACACGTCCATGTAGTCGCCGAACACGTACTTTGGGTACGCCTCCCCGCCGCTGGCCACCGCCACCGGCGAGATGGTGGCCTCGTTGGCCGGGTTGTAGAAGGAGGCGATGGAGCGGCGGTTGCCGTCGCGCATGGGCAGCACGCAGCGCCACGCGCTGCGGTAGCGGGCGTTACTGAGCACCTCGATCTAGTCGCCGGTGTTGACGACGATGGCGCCCGCGAGCGGCTGCACGTCGGTCCACTGGCCGTCCTTGAGCACCTCCAGGCCGCCGACCCTGTCGTCCTGGAACAGCAGGATGACGCCGCCGGCGTCGGTGTGCGCGCACAGGCCCGTGATGAGGTCCGGGCGTGGGCACGGCGGGTAGTGGCTGACCTTGGTGCCGAAGAAGGGCTCGTGCCGGCCGTTGCCAGAGAAGGCAGCCTTGATGCTGGCCCTGCCGAGGCCGAGGTTCTCGTCCATGGCCTCCATGACGCGCTCGGCGAGCTTCCGCAGCTCGGCGCGGTACTCGCGCATGGTCTCCTTGAACGCCGGCAGGTCGGACGGCCACTGGCAGCCATCGTGGATGTAGAAGATGTCCTCCCAGTCCAGGTCGTCCACGGGCGCCACCTCCTCGCCACGCCGCTCCGCGTCGACGAGCGCCTCCAGCGTGCGCCCAAGGTTGAAGACGAGGGCAGAAGAGTCATTTTCCTCACCTTCTCTCTCCGCAAATCTGATAAATGAATAAAATATTCGGTGCGGTGTGTTTCAGCAAATGGACGCGATTTTGTAATGGTACTTGGCAAATTTCGCTCTTAGCGGTGTCCGTCAGCATATTAGGCTTTTTAGCGATGTCCTGCAGCAAAATTCCCTAACTAATAACTAGAAACCCAAGCCGCGCCTTACAACATCGTCCAGGTCAGGGTGTTTTTTCCGGTGAACATTGATCTTGGGCTTGCAGTAGAAAAGGGATGTCAAGTAGATGCGTCTTGCTTGAATATTGGGCATTTGCATTAAGTTGGCTTCCCTCAAATTTAATTTCTGGCTTCTTCACCCTGATAGTAGTCGATTAAGCTAATGAAAAAAAGTTCATGTAACAATTGATGTAGAAAAGAATAGACTGGTACCAGGTATTCGGCCAGGTTTTGTATAAAGCAGACTTTACTACACATAGAGCGGTAGTGTGCAACTGTGCATCGGCAAGGCTGACTGGAAAACAATGAAAGTGCAATAAATTTCAACAGTTTAAGACATTCTGAATTCTTCACATATTACACGGTCTTAGTGTTGACATGTCTTACCGTTTTGTTTTAAAAAAAACATATAGTCTGTAGGTGAAGTTGAAGCAAAATACATTGTCAAAACAAATATAATTAGTGTGAGGAAGATTTATTATTGTGCTGCGGTACAAAACATGTGCAATTGTGAAATAGACAGCTTGCTTTCTCATTGCTTATGAAAGAACAAAATACCATTGTCGGTGTTTTGGACCGGGGGGTCCTCAACCAACCAGTGAATTTGAACTACGTGCCCCTAATCCCGGATGGTGATGCAAAGAGACACAAGGTTTATACTGGTTCGGGCAATCGATGCCCTACGTCCAGTCTGAGAGATCGATCTTGTATTCCTCGCACCGAAGTGCTTGTAGTAGGGGGTTACAAGCTAGGGGAGAGAGGGAGCTAGTCCCAGGTCTCGGCAAGGTGTCACGTAGGCCGCTTGAGACGTTGCTCTCAAGCGGCTAGGATGTGTGTGCGTGGGTGTTACAAGGTGTTCTTCTCCGTTCGTCCCCTTTTTCTCCCCCTCTAAGTGGCCCAAGTCCTCTCCTTTTATAGTTGAAGGGAGGACAAGGATAGTACATGTGTTTAACTATGCGGCGTCGTGCCAACAGGGGCGGCATGTCCGAGCCCTGTGGCTTATTCCTGTGGCGGCGTGGTCGTCGGAGTGGTCCGTCCTTGGAGCACTGGGCGGCGTGCCAGTCCCATCTGATCCTGTGCGTCATGAGAGCCCTGGGACTGCCTCGAAGTGGGTGCGGCGGTGGACGTGCAAGCCGGTGTGGACGGACTGTGTGCGAGGCTGAGGCTTGGTCGGTGCCGAGGCTGCACCGCAGTGGGGGGTCTCGGCGGGCACAAACCCCGAGATAGCTTAGACCTTGGTGCACAGTGCCGAGGCCCTGAGTGGGCGGCTGACCTGGTGCGCCGGCTTGGAGGCGATGATAACCCGGACCAAGTTGCCCATGTCGTGTTGTTTTCGAGGCGGGGATCGCGGGGCACAGTGCAGTGTGGGCGCTGATCGTGGGCACAACGTCAGAACACAGTGGCCGGTAATCCCCGCCGTGCCCTGTCCCAGCCGGTATGGTGTTGATGCGACCTCAGGTCCCGTCGGCCATTCTGTGGCGTCGAGCCATCGTCCGGCTGAGATTGCAGGAGTGGTTGAAGTATTAATGAGACATGATGTGCTGTCGGGAAGATCGGCCGAGGCAGGGGCGACGGACTATGGATAAGCTGGTCTCGCGCGATACGGGGAATGAGGCCTCGCGCGAGATGAAGAGCGGAGCCTCGCATGGGACGGAGATCAGACTCCTTGCTAAGGCCTTTCGTGAGAAGCCTCGCGTGATACGAAGAAGGCACCCCCTGCTGAGGCCTTTCGTGGAGAGCCTCGCGCGAAGCGGAGATTGCGTTCCCTACCGAGGCCTTCCATGGAGAGCCTCGCGAGAGGCAGAGACTGCGTCAGGACGCCGAGACCTCCTGCGCGAGGCTCAAGGCGAGGCGGAGGGCTCGGTGGGCCCGGTCGTGGCGGGTGAGGGGCCCATGGCTTACCTTCTAGCTTTGTTTTCTATGGGACTTAAGCGACCCCTTTGATTGTTCGCTCGGGGTACCCCGTTCTAAGGTACCCGACAGTAGCCCCCGAGCCTCCGGGGGAGTGCGCGCACTCTCCCTAAGGGTTTGCCGAGGCTTGGTTTATACCCGCTCTGTAGGAACTGGGTTTTGTTTTTTGAGGTTCCGGTGGGTGCGCGCGAGTGCACCCGCCGGGTGTAGCCCCCGAGGCCCTAGAGGAGTGGAGTTACTCCTCCAAGGGCTTTTTTCATTTTCGCGTTTGAGCGAGTGGTTTTTATCGCATTTGCCGAGCCCATAATCACAAGTTCGGGTTGCGGGGGTCTCGGCGAGGCTGCAGGAAGAGCCCTCTAGCCTCTGCATAGAGCGAGAGGTTCGTCAGGGGTCCCCCCTGACTTTGGGTGCGACCCTCACGCTTCCTTTCGCTCGGAAGGAGGGGTGGAATGTGCCAGGCTACACTCGATGGGCACGAGCGTGGACACTTCCGGTGAGCTGTTATCGGGTGAGTCCGAGTGGAGGCCCGTACCCTGTTCGCTAGGGGATGGCTAGCGGTCCAAAGACGCACTCCAAGAGTACCAGAGGGTTTCTCTAGTGGGTGCCGAGGCCGTTCGCTGGGCCTCGGTGGCTCGGTGCCTCCCTACGGTGGGATCCAGACTTCCCTACCGGTCTCGGACACAACTTAGGACACCCCGAGTGACTGTTCGCTCGGGCCTGGGCCATTCGTAGGCTCGCCCCAAAGTCGTCCCTGACTCTGTTGCCCTGGGGCGGCTGTCGAAACCTCTTGGAGGCCCAGCCTTCGAACCCCTGGACCGTAACGGGCTCGGTGCCCTTTATCGTGTTTTGTAATTAAACCTCTAGCGTGGGCTAGGACCATTTGTCTTGGTCTTGGGTGCAAGAAGAGACCCCGAGCCTCCGCCTGGAGCAAGAGGGCGGTCGGGGGTCCCCTGACTTTTTCATCTGACCCTCACATATCCTTTTCGTTCGGACGGAGGGTTTGTTTGCCGAGCCCATTCTGGTCTCGGCAAGGTTGCAGGAAGAGCCCCTAGCCTCTGCGTGGAGAGAGAGGGCCGTCGGGAGTTCCCCTGACTTTTTATACGCCCCTCGCGCATGAGGGTTTGTTTGCCGAGGCCCCTTTTGGGCGTGAGCCCGAGTTGTGGGGTCTCGGCGTATTTGTAGGAAGAGCCCCCTAGCCTCTGCACTGGGTGAGAGGGCCATCAGGAGCTCCCCTGTCTTTTTGTACGACCCTCACGCTTCCTTTTCGCTCGAAAGGAGGGTTTGTTTTGCCGAGCCCCTTTGAGTGTGAGCCGGGTCGCTGGGTCTCGGCAAGGTTGTAGGAAGAGCCCCTTAGCCTCTGCGTAGAGCGAGAAGGCTATCGGGGGTTCCCCTGACTTTTTTGTGCGACCCTCACGCTTCCTTTTCGCTCAGAAGGAGGGGTGGAATGTGCCTCGCTACCCTCGATGGGCACGAGCGGTGGCACTTCTAGTGAGCTGTTATCAGGTAGTCCGAGTGGAGGCCCGTACCCCATTCGCTAGGGGACGGCTAGCGGTCCAGAGACACACTCCAAGAGTACCAGAGGATTTCTCTAGTGGGTGCCGAGGCCGTTCACTAGGCCTCGGTGGCTCGATGTCTCCCTACAGTGGGATCCCATTCGGAGACTTTCCTCCGGTCTCGGACATGACTTTGGGCGTCCCAAGCGTTTCGCTTGCTTGGGCCTCGGTCCCGTATGGGCTCGCCCGTGGTCGTCCCTGACTCTGTTATCCTAGGGCAGCTGTCGAAACCCTTTGGGGCCCAGCCTTCGAACCCCTGGATCGTAATAGGCTCAGAGTCTAGTTCCTTCATACGAAAGGAATAGGCCGCGGGGAATATCTTCCCCATTGGCTCGGCAACGGGTGGCGCACCTTTTGAGGCGGTTTCATGGGGAGACGAAACGGCGCCTGCTGCCATAGTGGCCGAGCATGATGTGGTGGATGGGACGTAACTGTCCTCACATTTAATGCGGGAGACGTGGGCGCGTGGGCCAGCGAAATCGGCTCATGGTTAACTGCACCGAATCGGGGGGAAAATCTCCCTGATTTCGTCGCCCGTTCGTTTCGCCTCCTCCCTGCATAAATACCCTAAGAGTCTCGCCCCTCCTCGTCTTACCTTGCCTGCATTAGCACCGCCTCTGTCGAGCCGTCGCTAGAGCAGCGGGTGCCGGGAAGAAGAGGAGAGAAGAGCGAGCCTAGGGAGAAAGCGAGAAAAAAGCGAGAGCGTGGGAGAGAGAGAAAAAACTCGCTGCCGCACCCGATTCCTCCATCGCACCCATGGCCAACGACATCGTCGTTGTCGAGGCGGACCCCTAGGACCCATCGGACGTCACCGAGGAGATGCTTCAGTCGCTTGTCGACGGTGGACTCCTTCGCCCGGTGACAGACCCCACCAGGCCAGAGTGGATTGCTCCATACGGCGAGCCAGAGCCGAGGCCTCGCGACGGCTACATCGTGAGCTTCGTCTCCTTCCACGAGCGTGGCCTCGGCGTCCTGGCGGACCGGTTCATGCGGGCGCTCCCGCACTACTACGTCGTGGAGCTCCACAACTTCAATCCCAATTCCATCGCTCAGGCGGCTATCTTTGTTGCCGTCTGCGAGGGGTATTTGGGGATTGCTCCCCATTGGGAGTTGTGGCTCCACCTATTCCGGGCGGGGCATACCACCAAGCCGACGGGCACGTCGGGTAAGAGGAAGGCGACGAGGGCCGTCGGCTGCACTCTCCAAGTGCGTCAGGACCGCCTACACCTCTATATCCCAGCCCAACTCGCGTCCTCCAATCGCCGGTGGTACACGAGTTGGTTCTACCTCCGCAACAACGATGGAGGACTTCCCCCTTACACTGGGCGGATTGTGGAGAGTTGCCCGAAGAGATGGAAGTACGGACGTCCCAAAGGACGACCAGCCCAAGCTGCAGCCGCTTCTAGACAGGGCTAGGCGAGGCTGCGGGGCCACGGTCTCACCGTGGCTATGGTCGTGGTCTCCTTCCACCGCCGGAGGGTGCTGCCGCTGATGGCTCGGCGCCGGTGGCTATTCGAGATGAAGCCGGGTGAGCCCATTGAGGGCACCCGGATGTCCTCCTCTGCCCTTTTCCGACGAGGAAATTCTTCGTCAGGGTGGGGGAGACGGTAGAGGCAAAGCTGAGGGGCGGCAACTTGACCCCTATCGTGATGCGGCCGTCGCGGGGGTTCCTCTCGCTGGTAAGTCGCATGCCGCTTGTAGCCTCCGAGCCTCCTCAATCTCCCCTTACCCCTTATTTCCTTATGCGCGTCCGTCATTCCTATAGGGGATGAGGGACGTGCGCTCCTCTCCTCCACCCGTTCCCGAGGACACGAGGCGGCGGGCGATCAACCACGCGCACGCCGACACGTAGAAAAAACGGAAAGACGCCAAGGCGGCGAAGCGCACGAAGCAACTCCTCACGCGTGAGGAGCTGGATAAGCGCCGCCGTCAACAAAGGAAGGAGGGTCTCCCGCTGGAGGAATCCCCGTTGACGTCGCTGTCGACGGAGGCCTCGGATGGGGATGATGGGGGCAAGGTGGGGCGAGGTCCCCTGGACCACCTTCCTGACGTAGTGGAGGTGGTGCCCGGGGTGTTGGCAAGCAGCCCGGCACTCCCGGGAGGAGGAAGAGAAGCGGACCCAGGGTCGGCGGTTGCCGGCTCCGGGGCCGAGGCCGACACGCCCGAGGCGCGGGCATTGGGCAAATGTGCCGTTAGCCCGCTGGGCTCGGTGGTCGTGGTGGAACAAGCAGTGGTGGAGGTGACGCCACCGCCCCTACAGAGGACCGAAGGGGCGCCGGGGTCCATCGAGGACGGACCGGCGCCGATGGATACGGAGGCGACGCCTCTGCCGCTGCCTCCGCCGTTGCGGACGAGGTTTGCCGTGGCGAAAGCGGTTGTCGCCCCGTTCAAGGTTAGTGTATTTTTGGTGGGGTCATAGTGCATTCCGTTCACCTTTTTGGTCTCGCGCTGACCCTGTAGGTTATTTTTCCTTAGTCAAAAGCGACCTGCGGACGAGCTCCCCTTGGTGCCCCTTAAGGCGCTTAAGGCGAGCCCCGGCTCCTTCGCCCACTGGGTGGCGGAGGCACAAGCCGCTATCCAACACGGCGCGGCGTCGGCGAGGGTCGACCCAAAGGGGCCGGCCGCCCAAGGAGGGGTTGTCGAGGCGACCCCTACACAGACGAGGGAGGGAGCGCTTCCGCCTCAGTGGGGGCGAGGCTCACGAGTCGGATGGGGCCGGCGTGCCCTTGATTGCCGAGGCCCCCGGGGTCTCTGAGGCTAAGGCGACGAAGGCCACGGCGCCCACGACCGCTGAGACCGTAGTGGCCGCGGTCAGTGTCTCTGCGTCTGCCGAGGCCACGATGGCAGAGGCCAAAGCCCCCGAGACCGTTAAGGCCATAATTGTAGAGGTCGGAGCCCCCGAGATCACCAAGGCCATCATGATGGTGGCGAGGCCGTCTGTCCAGGAGGTGGAGATGCAGGCAGCGGAGGCCTTGGTGGCGCCCTTGGTTTAGGGCCCGCCGTTGTTGCGAGAGAGCGCCCGGGAGGCGGAGGTCTATCCAATCTCCTCCGACGATACTTCTCGGGTGCGGGAGGTGGTCGATGTCGAGGAGACCGATGCCGTGGAGCAGCCGGCACCACTCTTAGATGAAGGAAACTCGGCCCTCGTGCGGGTGCGACCTGAGCCTCGTGGGTGGGATCACCCGCGGGTACTGTGGCGGAGCCGGGACGACCCTGAGGGGGAGCCTCTGTTCGCCCTCGAGGACGCAGCCGAGGGCGGGCGCTGGGGCACCTTCGAGCGATACCGCCAACTGGTGGAGCGGTCGCTATGGATGGCGCTATCCGTGGTGGCCGATGAACTGCCTAGAGTTGCCCAGGAGCTCGAAACCCGGTCCCTTGGGAAGTCAGTCTTTCTCCCGCGGGAGAGGGGCGTCTAGGACCAGCTTCAGCAGCAGAAGGGCCTTCTTGCTGGTGCCAACGAGCTCCTGTCGGCGCAGAGCGTGGAGGTAGAGGACCTCCGCCTTCGTTGTGCCAACGCGAAGGTCGAGGCGGCCATGGCCCAGACGCAGCTCGCCCCTCTGGCGGCGTGGGTGGAGGAGTTGGAGGAGGAGCTCACCCGTGCGGTCAGAGATCGGGATGCCTTTAGGGGCCGAGCCGTTGAAGCTACGGCCTCGGCCGCGGATATCATGGGGCAGCTGGGGGTGGAATAGAGGGCGCACCAGCTGATGAAAGGTGCCTTGGATGAGGCCCTTGCTGCAGCTGAGGCCTCACGGACCGAGGCTATGGTTTGGAGGTGGACGGTCGAGGGTGAGTTTTAGTCCCCTCATTTTGTTTTCTTTTTCTTATGTTCACTCCCTAACTCCCTTGCGTGACACAGAGCTAGGGAGTGAAGCTTCCAGGGCGGCCGAGGCTTCTTGGGTCGAGGCCCACCGCTTGAAGGAGGAGGCCGAGGCTTCCAGGCCGAGGCCCTGCGCTGGAAGGAGAAAACCGAGGCCTGTCAGGTCGAGACCCGACGCTGGGAGCAGAAGGCCAAGGGTGAGTTCCGTGGGTTTCCGCCCCTAACTCCCTTGTTTTCTCTCTCGCTCGACCTCATTCCATTTTCCGCTGGTGCAGAGTCAGAGGCGGAGGTTACTCGGGCCGCCTGAGGCTTCCAGCGCAGGTGCAGACGGTGCTCGAGACCGAGATCGGGGAGCATGAAGCGCTGAAGCGTGCTGCCCTTTCTGCCTACGAGGCCCTGGAGGTTGAAGGGGTTCAGTCAGGTAGCTCCCTGGGGAGCCGTTTGATTGCACTGAGCAACCAGATGCGCGAGCGACTCCGAGGAGCGCTGCACACGGGTGTCAAGCGCGCGCTGGCCATAATCTCTTCTCACTACAGTCGGCGTCGACCTCCTAGCCATCAGTGATGGGTATGTCCTACCTGATGACGAGGAGGAGGCGGACGCGGTGGTCACAAAGCTGATGGAGGTGGCGGAAGGCCCTGGCACGGCGCTGGCGACGCTCTTCGAAGAGGAGGTGGTTCCTCCCTTACCATCTGCCGGTGCTGAAGGCCCTGAGCCTTGATCTAGGCCCTGGGGGCTATGTAAAAATAGAGTAGGGGTTATTTTTTGTATCGTAACGCTTGTGGCCATCGAGGCCTTTATTTTTGAAGTATTTGTGTTTCTTAGTTGTTTTTCTTATGTTTTCGAGCCTCTGCCCTCTGTTGCTCCTGATCGGATTTCGTTTGCAAAACACCCCCTTGGGGCCTAAGCCATCCCTTGAGCGAGAGGTAGTGAGGGAGTGCCATAGCCTAGGGGCGTAGGCCATCTCACGACTCTACCAGCCTCTTGCTTAGGAAACAGACCTTGGTCCGAGGAGTTTTTACAACTGATTCGTTAGAGCCTGCTAGAGTCTTGGTGTAGGAATTTTTACGAAAAACAACTAAAGAATGGTGCGTGGGACCTAGGGGGGAGTCCCCCATCTAGCTCTCGAGGGAGGCTCAGTTCTGCCGAGGCAGAGCCGAGTCTCCCTTGTCAGTGTTACTATACCGCCGAGACCTACGATGGGCTCGGGGGGTTTCTCGAAAAATTAGACCAACTAAAGAATGCTTTTTAATTGTATTTCGAGAAACGACATATACAATGCTTGGAAATTTAGGGATAAAAGCGACAGTAGCTGTTCTATGTTCCAAGCGTTGGTGAAGACTTCGCCCTTCTCGTTGGCCAGCTTGTAGGTTCCGGGCTTCAGTACTTGGGCGATGATGTACGCTCCTTCCCATGGGGGGGTCAGCTTGTGGCGACCCTTGTTGCTCTATGCTAGCCTCAACACCAGGTCGCCTACCTTCAAGTCTCAGGCCTCGGACGTGTCGGGCCTGATAGCGCCGTAGGCTCTGCTGGTATTTGGCCGAGTGTAGTAGCGTGACAGTCTCAGGCTTCCTCCAGTTGATCAAGGGCGTCCTCTCGGGTGGTGCGGTTACTTTGTTCGTTATAGGCTTGTAGCCTCGGGGAACCATATTCCAAGTCGGTGGGGAGGATGGCCTCAGCCCCATAGACCAGGAAGAAAGGCGTGAACCCCGTGGCTCGGCTTGGAGTGTTCCTTAGGCTCTAGATCACCGACGAGAGTTCGGCGAGCCATTTCTTGCCAAACTTTTTCAACCAGTTGTGAATCCTTGGCTTGAGGCCTTGTAGGATCATGCAGTTGGCACGCTCTACTTGGCCGTTGGTCCTTGGGTGTCCTATGACCGACCAGGCCACATGGATGTGGTGGTCGTCGCAAAACGTCAGGAACTTTTTGCCAGTGAACTGTGTCCCGTTGTCGGTGATGATGGTGTTGGGGACCCCAAACCTGTGGATAATGTCAGTGAAGAATAGCACCGCCTGCTCGGATTTGATTCGATTGATTGGACGAGCCTCGATCCATTTGGAAAACTTGTCGATTGATACCAGCAGATGGGTGTAGCCCCCTGGGGGCCTTTTGTAGAGGCCCGACCATGTCGAGCCCCCACACGGCGAACGGCCATGTGATGGGGATGGTTTGCAGGGCTAGGGCTGGGAGATGTGTCTACCGAGCATAGTACTGGCATCCTTCGTAGGAGCGTACTAGCTTGGTAGCATCGGCGACCGCCGTTAGCCAGTAGAACCCTTGGCGGAAAGCGTTCCCTACGAGCGTCCGAGGCACCGCATGGTGCCCGTAGGCGCCTGCGTGTAAGTCCCAAAGCAGGGCTTGGCCCGCCTCGGAACTGATACATCGTTGGAGGACACCTGAGGGACTTCGCCTGTACAATTCATCATTGTAGAGGGCATAGGTCTTGGCTCGGCGTGCAAGTCGTCGCGCTTTGGTTCTGTTGTCAGGGAGCTCCCCCCATCAAGCCAATCGAGGAACAGGACTCGCCAATCCGCGTCCTGATCAGTCTGCGGAGGCTCGGTGTTGACTTCCATGACCTCGGGCTCGGTCGAGGGGGTCTCGGCAGCAGAGGGGGCATCGAGCTTTGCCGTGGGTCCCACAGGTGGGCCCACCTCTGTCGTCGAGGTGTAGTCAATGGAAGGCGTGTGGAGGTCTCTGGCGAAGACGTTCGGGGGGACCGGGGCCTGTGCCGAGGCCATCTTTGCTAGCTCGTCGGTGGCCTCGTTGTACTTCCGCGCAATGTGATTTAGTTCGAGACCATCGAACTTGTCTTCTAGGCGTCGTACCAACTTGCAGTAAGCCTCCATTTTGGGGTCGAGGCAATTCGACTCCTTCATCACTTGATCTATGATGAGCCGCGAGTTGCCTCGAACGTCGAGGCGCCATGCCCCAAGTTCGATGGCGACTTGTAAGCCATTGATGAGGGCCTCGTACTCTGCCACGTTGTTGGAGGCGGTGAAGTGGAGCCACACCATGTAGCACATGTGTACTCCGAGGGGCGAGATGAACAATAGACCCGCACCTGCCCCAATTTTCATCAGGGATCCGTTGAAGTATAGGGTCCAGCAATCCGTCTGAGTTTGAGCCGGTGGCAATTGGGTGTCTATCCATTCAGCCACGAAATCGACCAAGACCTGAGACTTGATCGCTTTTTGAGGTGCAAAGGTCAAGGTTTCCCCCATAAGCTCGATGGCCCACTTGGCTATCCTGCCCGAGGCCTCCCGGTTATGAACTATCTCGCCTAGGAGGAAAGATGATACCACAGTCACTGGGTGCGACTCGAAGTAGTGACGCAATTTGTGCCGGGCCAGGATCACGGCATAGATCAGCTTCTGGATGTGGGGGTAGCATGCTTTGGTCTCGGAGAGCACCTCGCTGATGAAATAAACAGGATGTTGGGTGGGCAGAGCATGCCCCTCTTCCTGCCTCTCTACCACTACGGCAGCGCTGACCACTTGGGTCATTACGGCAACATAGAGTAAGAGGGCCTCATCCCTGGCCGGGGGTACCAGGATGGGAGGATTTGTGAGCAGCATCTTGAGTCTGTCGAGGGCTGCTTCAGCCTTGGGGGTCCAAGAAAAACGCTCAGATTTTCTCAAGAGTCAGTACAGAGGCAAACCTTTTTCGCCGAGGCATGAGATGAAGTGGCTCAGGGCCGCAAGGCATCCCAGGACCCTCTGTACTCCCTTAAGGTCTCTGATTGGTCCCATGCTAGTTATGGTCGAGACCTTCTCTGGGTTGGCTTCAATGCCGCATTCCGAGACTATGAATCCCAAGAGCATGCCTCGGGGGACCCCGAACACACACTTCTTGGGATTGAGCTTGATGCCCTTCTCTCTAAGGCATTTGAAGGTTATCCTCAAGTCGTCGATGAGACCCTCGGCCTTTCTGGTCTTGACCACGATGTCGTCTACGTAGGCCTCGACGGTCCACCCAATGTTGTCACCAAAGACCTGGGTCATGCACCGCTGGTACGTGGCATTTGCGTTTCTGAGGCCGAAGGGCATCGTCACGTAGCAGTACATGCCGAATGGTGTGATGAAAGAAGTCGCGAGCTGGTCAGATTCTTTCATCTTGATTTGATGGTAACCAGAATACGCATCAAGGAAAGACAGGGTCTCGCACCCTGCAGTGGAATCAATGATTTGATCGATTCAGGGTAATGGGAAGGGGACCTTTAGACAGGCTTTGTTCAAACCGGTGTAGTCTACACACATCCTCCATTTCCCATTTTTCTTCTTGACTAATACGGGGTTAGCCAACCACTTTGGGTGGGACACTTCCTTGATGAACCCGGCCACCAAGAGTTTCTGTACCTCCTCTTCGATGGCCCTGCGCTTTTCCTCGTCGAAGCAGCGCAGGTGTTGCCTCACCGGTCTAGACTCAGCCCGGATGTCCAGGGCATGCTCGGCGACCTCCCTCGGTATGCCCGGCATGTTCGAGGGACTCCATGCGAATATGTCGGCATTCGCATGGAGGAAGTCGACGAGCACAGCTTCCTATTTGATGTCGAGGGTGGCGCTGATCCTCAGCGCTCGATCGTCGGGGCAGGCGGGGTTGACCGGGACGAGTTTGATGGCCTCCGCGGGCTCAAATGCCCCTGTGCGACGCTTGGAGTCAGGCGCCTCGCCACTGAGTTGGTCGAGGTGGGCTATGAGGGTCTCGGCCTCCGCAAGAGCCTCGGCGTACTCGATGCACTCGACGTCGCAGTCGTATGCATGTTCATACGTGGACTCAATCGTGATGACACCGCTAGGGCCTGGCATCTTGAGCTTGAGGTAGGTATAGTTGGGTACTGCCATGAACTTGGCATAGCATGGCCGCCCCAGGATGGCGTGGTAGGCTCCCCCGAACCCGACTACCTCAAAGGTAAGGACTTCCTTGCGGTAGTTGGAGGGGGTGCTGAAGCAGACAGGAAGGTCGATGCGCCCGATGGGTCGCGTGCGCTTCTCGAGTACGATGCCGTGGAAGGGGACGACGCTGCCTTGGAGCCTCGACCGGTCGATCTCCAAGAGCTCCAGGGTATTGACGTAGAGGATGTTGAGGCCACTGCCTCCGTCCATCAACACCTTAGAGAGTCGGGTGTTGCCGATGATTGGGTCGACGACCAGTGGGTACTGCCCGGGATTTGGAACATGGTCAGGGTGGTCATCTCGATCGAAGGTGATCGCCTCCCAAGACGAGTCAAGGCACTGGGGGGTGGCCACCTTGATCGAGAAGACTTCTTAGCATTCCCTCTTGCGCTGTCGCGCCATAAGGCACGCCGAGGGTCCACCGAAGATCATGAAGACATTGCGTACCTCGGGGAACCCGTCGTCCTTGTCTTCGTCCCGGTCGCCGGTGCCCTTCTGCTTGGCGTCATCGTCGGGGAGCCCGAGCCTGGCGTAGTAACGTCACAGCATGGAGCAATCCTCGAGGGCGTGCTTGACCGGGCCTTGGTGGTAAGGGCAGGGTTTCTTGAGCATGTCGTCGAAAGGCCTAGGGCCTATGGGGCCTCGGGGATTCTTGTGTTCTGCGGCCCCGACCAGATCAGCCTCCAGGACCTCTTGCTTCCCTAGGCGCCCCTTTTTCTTTCTCTTGGGGAGGTGGGGGGCCGAGGCCTCGAGGGCCTCGTCCCACCGTTTTCCCTTAGTGTCGCTGTCGGGGAAGATGGCTCCGACAACCTCCTCACCCGAGGCAAAGTTGGTGGCGATGTCGAGGAGCGCAATAGCGGTGCGCGGCACGTTCCGACCTAACTCCCGAACCAGGTCTCGGCAGGTGGTGCCAGAGAGAAAAGCCTGGACGATCTCCGAGTCGCCGACGCTGGGCAACTCGGTGCACTGTTTGGAGAAGCGTCGGCTGAAGTCTCGGAGAGACTCATCCGGCTTCTGACGACAGCTTTTAAGATCCCAGGAATTCCCAGGGCGCACGTATGTGCCTTGGAAGTTCCCAACGAAGATCCTAACCAAGTCGCGCCAGTCGTGGATTTGTGAGGGAGGAAGGTGCTCGAGCCAGGCTCGCGTTGAGTCTGACAAGAGCAAGGGGAGGTTGCAGATGATGAGCAGGTCATCATCCGCACCACCTAGCTGGCAGGCCAAGCGGTAATCGGCAAGCCAGAGTTCGGGGTTGGTCTCACCGCTGTATTTCGCGAGATTGGCTGGTTGCCGAAACCAGGCCGGGAAAAGGGCAGCGCGGATGGCCCTGTTGAAGACCCAAGGGCCTAGCGGTTTAGGAGAAGGACCGCGGTCCTCCTCGCTGTCGTAGCGACCGCCTCGGTGTGGGTGGTAGCCCCGAGCGGGCCCCTCGTTGTCGTGCCGTCGTCACCTGCTGACCACCTCATGGTCTCCCTGCACCTCGCGTCGATTGCTGAAGCGGTCCAGAAGCACGGGGACCATGTGGGCTATCGGCGCTTGAGCAGGTTCAGGACGAGCCGAGGCTTCCCTGTCCTACCGAGGCGGTGCTGTGGGCAGGTTCGAGACGCCCCCGTGCCGTCGGGAGGCGGAACTCTTGGCCTGCTGAACCGCGGCGGTCTCTAGGAGATCCCGGAGCTCGACATGGACCCACCGCCCCTTCATGGTAGAAGGCTCGAGCATTGCGCGGACCAGCATTGTCGCAGCCATGACATTCTGGCTAGCGCGATTGAAGACTGGGGATTGCTCACTCCCTTCGTCATCATGGATGCGGTGATGCACATCATGGGCCCTCCGTCGGGCTCCCCCGCCTTCACCGCGACCTCGCTGTTCCTGTTCAAGAGTGTCTCAAAGCTGCTGCAGCAGGAGTTGGTCTTGTTTGACCTTGGCCTGGAGCTCACGGAGTTGTTCCAGGTCTGGGCGTTGAGGTCGCGCAAGGGTGGGGGTCTCGTTTCGTGCGGCCAGCAGGACAATGCGTGGAGGTGTGGCAGCGCTTGTACCTGGGCGAAGCGGGGAATGGCTACCTGCCCCCTCGTCCTCCTCGCCCACTCTCGACATCCCGAGCCCGACGTGAAAACACTCGCGAGTGGGGTCATAGGTGCCTTCATCGTCGGAGTCAGAGTAGCCTAAGCAGTAGTCGCTCACGGCCAAGAACTGGCGCATAGCCCCAGGGTCGTGGAGTTCGGAGAAATCCACTCCGGGCCATGCCTTGTCCTCCTCCGAGGAGTCAGCGTGGGTGCTTAGGTCGAGAATGAAGCGCTGGCAGCGTTCTGAGGGATCCTCGTGAGCGGTAGTGTAAGCATAGGCGTAAGAGGTGGTGGCATTTCTCAACCCAAAGGGGTATGGGGATGGTGCCGTCGCCAGACTCTACTCCGCCGGGATCGGCTCCTCGGGGAGTGGTGGAGCGGAGCTTGATGGCTGGGCATCGCCGTGTGCCATCGGTGATTTTCCTTTGTCCAAGCTCAGGCTAGACAGGTCCCGAGCCAGGGACCCCGTGCCAACAGCTGGGCGTAGGATATCGGTGGGGAGCGGCGTGCCGCCCTAGATTCGCATAGCGTCGGGGTGGTATTGCTCGCGTTGTGTCTGGCGAGCGCGGCAAGAGCGGCCGCCCGGGCGCCGCCTGCGCCTGGGCTGCCGGTGCGCGACTTCATCGTCGGTTGGTGGGGCTCGAGGAGTGAGGAGTACCATGTCGTACTCATGCCCTAGGGACATGAACTCTAGGCTCCCAAACCAAACCACTGTGCCGAGATGCAATGGTCGTACGGGGTCTGCCATCTGGAACTTGCAGGGATGACAAAACTGACATGCAGAGGCCCTTACCTGGCGCGCCAACTGTCGGTGTTTCGGACCAGGGGGTCCTCAACCAACCAGTGAATTTGAACTGTGTGCCCCTAATCCCGGATGGTGATGCAAAGAGACACAAGGTTTATACTGGTTCGGACAATCGATGCTCTACGTCCAGTCTGAGAGATCGATCTTGTATTCCTCGCACCGAAGTGCTTGTAGTAGGGGGTTACAAGCTAGGGGAGAGAGGGAGCTAGTCCCAGGTCTCGGCAAGGTGTCACGTAGGCCGCTTGAGATGTTGCTCTCAGGCGGCTAGGATGTGTGTGCGTGGGTGTTACAAGGTGTTCTTCTCCGTTCGTCCCCTTTTTCTCCCCCTCTAAGTGGCCCAAGTCCTCTCCTTTTATAGTTGAAGGGAGGACAAGGATAGTACATGTGTTTAACTATGCGGCGTCGTGCCAACAGGGGCGGCATGTCCGAGCCCTGTGGCCTGTTCCTGTGGCGGCGTGGTCATCGGAGTGGTCCGTCCTTGGAGCACTGGGGCGGCGTGCCAGTCCCATCCGATCCTGTGCGTCGTGAGAGCCCTGGGACTGCCTCAGAGTGGGTGCGGCGGTGGACGTGCAAGCCAGTGTGGACGGACTGTGTGCGAGGCCGAGGCTTGGTCGGTGCCGAGGCTGCACCGTAGTGGGGGGTCTCGGCGGGCATAAACCCCGAGATACCCGAGACCTTGGTGCATAGTGCCGAGGCCCCAAGTGGGCGGCTGACCTGGTGCGCCGGCTTGGAGGCGATGATAACCCAGACCAAGTTGCCCATGTCGCGTTGTTTTCGAGGCGGGGATCGCGGGGCACAGTGCAGTGTGGGCGCTGATCGTGGGCACAGCGTCAGAACACGGTGGCCGGTAATCCCCGCCGTGCCCTGTCCTAGCCGGTATGGCGTTGATGCGACCTCAGGTCCCGTCGGCCATTCTATGGCGTCGAGCCATTGTCCGGCTGAGATTGCGGGAGTGGTTAAAGTATTAATGAGACATGGCGTGCTGTCGGGAAGACCGGCCGAGGCGGGGGCGACGGACTATGGATAAGCTGGTGTCGCGCGATACGGGGAATGAGGCCTCGCGCGAGACGGAGAGCGGAGCCTCGCGCGGGACGGAGATCGGACTCCTTGCTAAGGTCTTTCGTGAGAAGCCTCGCGCGATACGGAGAAGGCACCCCCTGCCGAGGTCTTCCGTGGAGAGCCTCGCGCGAAGCGGAGATTGCGTTCCCTGCCGAGGCCTTCCGCGAAGAGCCTCGCGCGAGGCGGAGATTGCGTCAGGACGCCGAGACCTCCTGCGCGAGGCTCGAGGCGAGGCGGAGGGCTCGGTGGACCCGGTCGTGGCGGGTGAGGGGCCCACGGCTTACCTTCTAACTTTGTTTTCGATGGGACTTAAGCGACCCCTTTGATTGTTCGTTCGGGGTACCCCGTTCTAAGGTACCCGACAACCATATTATGTATGTGACAGTACGTAGGTATTGAACAAATGGGAGACAAATTGAGAAGGAGCAAGCTCATAATGCATGAATAATAGGAAACTTATATAACTGAAACTGAGCCTAAATCTATGGTGAAATTATTTTCATTCATCACAGGCAGTGCCGGTCCTAGAATTCTGAGGGCCCTCTGGCGATCTCGTCGCAACGACGCATCTTAATCATATATAAAATCTTATAATATATAGACGCTAATTTTACTTACAAAACAAAAGCAAATTCAATAACATATTTTTAATTTAACAGGTCTGATAATTATCGAAGAACAATATAGATTAAGCAATATATTTGTAGATGTATGATAATTATTAAGAAACAATGTAGATTAAAAAACAATATATTCGTTTTCTTTTCTCACCTATGACAAATGTTTCTTGGGTTACATTCTAAAATTCTAACAGATGAATTAGAAAAAAAATATGACTATATGGGTACAAAGTACTAGAAGTCTGAAATACTATATAAATAATTAATTTGGATTAAAAATAAAAAAGAAAAAAAATACCTAGGCCTAAACAACTGATCGGTGATCGCAATGCGTAAGAAGCCAAGAATCAAGATGTCGTCGTCGTGGAGCCCTGCCTGGTCGCTGTCCTCGTGCGCCGTGTTCGTGTCTCCGGTAGTCTAGCTCTTCGCGACGGCGCGGCTCGCCAGCTCCGCGTGTGTAAGGCGCACGTCGCGAACTCACAATCAGAGTGTGCTGTGTGCAGCATGACTCCTCGCCTCCTCTCTACCCGAGGGCCGTGGGAAAGGAAACTAGTAAAAAAATATCGATGTTGTCTTTTTTAGCCGCATGACCAGTTCTATATCTCTCTTTTCATTAGTTTGTTAATACCTAATAGACTATAGGACCTGGAGGTTTGTATATCTAGGTTTTTGCCCCTTCTCCGCTTGAGCCCTCGGCCGTCGCACCTCGTGCCCTACCCTTAGGGCCGGCACTGATCACAGGATTATGTTGGAGGTCCCTCAGCTTGGCGCAGATGTTGGCGCCGGCCTTCTTCTCCAGCGCGGGTGTGGGCGCCTCGCACCCCGGTGACCGCCGTGGCTGCGGCGACGCTCGAGCGTATGGGCCGCAAGCAGCGGTGCTGCGACGACTCCGCCTCAGACGACGAGAACCCGCCGTAGCTGGAGCACTCGGAGGAGCTGGACGTTGTGGATGAAGACGGCGACAGTGGTGTACATAGGCGCATCTAGCATGGGCTCTGCCCTGCGAGTTCGCGCCGCGTCGGCAAAACTCCCGATTCCGATGGCTCTGGGACTGGGCCTAAAGAGATGGTGCCTGCACGGACGGCTCGATCGAACTCACCGCGTAAATTGAACGGCCGAGAAAAACTGGTGACGTGGCCCAATGAACGGCCTGAGCTTGGCTCAGGTTTAGAGAGAAAGAGATTAGCTAGACCATTAATTGGACTCGTTTGATCTAAATGAGCTAAACTATTAGCTCCATGGATCAAACAAGATTTACTTCTTGTCAAGTTTTCTAATATCTAGATTCGAAGCACAGACGAGGGTGTAACCATAAAAAAATAAAAAAAAATACTAGTATCATGTTAAGGTTTGCCTTGTCCCACCTTGCAATACAATTATACAATATGGAAACATTATTTTTTTCCCCGATCTGTCTTCATTTACTTGACACCAAAATCTGCACAATACAACTATACAAATTACGGTACGAGGGCTGAGAGTCCAATTCTAACATAAGGCAAATGTCGCGACCACTGCGTAAACCTCCGGACCGTAATTCATCTAGGTAACGCAATAAGTTGTACTCCCTCCGTTCCAAATTATAAGTCGCTTTGACTTTTTTGGTTCATTCATTTTGCTATGTATCTAGACATATTATTATATCTAAATGCATAGCAAAATGGATGTACTAAAAAAGTCAAAGCGACTTATAATTTGAAATGGAGGGAGTATATTTTATTTATCATATAAGACGTGGACATGAAAATGAAGAGTAATGAACATTGGAGGAACAGCACCCGGGGCTGGTTGGTCTTCTTCTCGGGTGTGAAATTGGCTGTGCCGCGTAGCATAACTGTGGCACATACGGATAGATAGATAGATGTCCCGGCTGCATAAACCTAGAAGAAAGCGCTTTTGTGGGGCCCAGCTGACGTGGGCATAACTAAAAAGGCTGGCTCACGTGCGTGCAATTGGATGTTCCGAAGTTTAGATGGAGATTAGGTCTAGTTGGAGATCACCGTGGTGTGCTAAACCTAAACGAGTGGTGGGTTGGTTAATTTGTAGTAAAAAAAAGAAAAAAAGAAACCCGGCACGGTTGTCTAATTTCTGCTGCGTTTCCTTGTGGAGAAGTTGCATGTCCCAAAGTTGATCTTCTCCATCACAGTGGCTACGGCAGAACTTGCATGTCCCAAAGTTGAGAATTGTAAGTTTATTAGGATATGCACTGGACGTCTTAGTGCCGATATAAACATAAACTTAGGCTTTGTTGGGATGCGCATGCATTCATCTCAAGCCGTATGCGTTGAGGTGGATTATAGTGGAATTAAACTAAATTACGTTTCAATCCACTTCAACACACGTATATTGAGGTGGATTAAGATAGATGTATATGCATCGAAACATGGCCTTATCTGTAAAGGAAAAAAAAAGTAGTAGACGATAGAGAGCCACAGTGACGTGTTGGCGCTGATATGAACTCAGAGGAGGAGGATTCAGGTACAGATGAATGAGACAGAGACGAGGTAGTTTCAGAGGTAAGTTCCCTGCCCACACAACGGAAGCCGGCGCTATATCTCGGCCCGCGACTCGCACGATACACGCGGCCCATGGCCCAAATCGACAAGGCCCATTGACTATGGTCCGTCTTAACCAGTAGCCAATGGGCCACCTAGTCCGGAGGTAGTAGTAGGTACGCTTGGGCTTGGGCTTTGTTGTCGGCGTCAGGCGTGCGTGACTGGCACACGAGCTCAGCGGCCTGGGCCCTGGGGTGCTGCCAGAATTTTGGTTCAACGTACACACACGTGCAGAGGAGGGAGGTCTGGAATCTGGGATGGTAAGCGCGTACGTACCGTGGGTCCCGGCCCGGGATGCACGTCTGACCTGATGGAGATTGCAGGCCTGTTCGCTTAAACTTATTAGCTGATTTAGCAGTTAAAATCTACCGTATTTTTCTCTCATAACAAATTAGTTAAGATCAGCTTATCAGCTAGCTTTAATACCAGACGAACAGGCCCGCACACGAACCACGAGTCCCGTATCGGCCTGTTCGTTGGTTGGTTTCTGGGCTGGTTTGGGCTGGCTGGTGCTGGTTTTATGTGAGAGAAAAACACTGTTGGTTGACTGGTTTGAGCTGGTTGAAACCAACAAGCGAACAGGGTGATATATAGCCTTATTATTATATATGTTCGGTGTACTCCAATTATCATCGGCATTCCACATTAATATACTGTCGCCTTACAACATTATTAAGAAGAAGAATAAAAAAAGTGGTCATCTATAAACCTTCATCTCAAGTAGGTGATATCAGAACAGATACCCTACACTTGTACACCCTGTGCCACTATCAAAAGTAGCCGCGATTCTAAACCTTCGGCTAAATTATCCACCTGTAACACACATCTGTTATAAAAAATACTCTAAGAAAACTTTTTTTTAAGCTAGGACCTAGATTTCCCACCGCTGTCGCTACGTAGCACTAGGCTAAATAACTCATACTCATTTTATTCCAAATTATAAGTCATTCTGGTTTCTAGTTACATTGTTCTTGTCATAAAATAATTAAAAAGGAATCTAAAAAACAATGTATGTGCAATGTTTTTCGATAATAAAGACATGTATGAAGTCATTAGCATATCGTTTTCTATGCCGAAGACACAGCCAAACATACATGTCAGCCACTGATGGAGGTGCTACACAAAACAGGAAACCTATAATAAATGGAACGGTCTAAGGCCTTGTTTGGTTTCCCATGACTAGAATTTAGCTACTATAATCAACGACTAAACTTTAGTCATTCTTGTTTGGTTTTAGTGACTAAAGAACATTAAAACAGTTCAACAAAGACCAAACTACTTCTAATGAATGTACAAATCAAGATAGAGGACCGACAATAATGAGGGGTAGCCTCCGTCTACTGGACACTTTAGCACCTCCTTAGAGTACTAATGTGACTAAACTATTTTAGTTTATTTTTAGTTAATTTGTTTGATAGTTTAGTAATTAAATTGACTAAAGTTTAGTAGCTAAACTTTAACTTTAAGAGGAGTGAACCAAACAGACCCTAGATAAAACGACGGGTGTCTCTCGGTCATATAAAGCATGCAAAGTGCCATGGATATTGCGTTACAACACGAATGCAAAGAACAAAAGATAAAAGACTTTTGATTAGGTCTACGTCTCTGCGCCCAAATTTGTTTTTTTATCAAAAGACTTCTAACAGTTTTATATATCAAAATCACTACCCTCTGCACAGGTTGATGGACCACCAGTGCCTGCATCTAATTCGTGACAATTTTATTTGGAGACGTGTCTAAACAATCGATTCATCATGCTCAATTCAAGAGAAGACTGATAAATGATTTTTTTATTATGTGAAGGGCTGATTCTTTGGAATGGACTAGGGGCCGTGAGCTAAAAAAAGTAACTCTCTTTCTCTTGATTCACTTCATGTACCCTATACATAGAGTTTATCCTAAAGAATCAATTTCAATAAGAGAATCACTTCTCATAGAGAATCAGCTTTCACAGAGAATAAGAATTAATTTCACTAAGAGGTCGTTTGGATCCTTTTATTTTGGAGGAATTGAAATCTACTTAATGGATTAAACTATTTGACTTAGAATTTGACGTTCCATAACTTTGACAAGCTCACAAATAAACCTATTTCAAATTCATAGGATGAGAGATGAAAATAGATTCTATAGATCATTATGCTATAATTCTACTTTCCAACTTATAGCACACTCTTCAACTCATTTTCGTACAATAAAAATACAACATATAAGTATGTCCCTTTATGTCTAACAATAAATATACAAATATATTCCATATATACAAATATATTAGCTTAATTAATCTATGTCTAAATTATAATTATTAGAATAAATTTAATTCTGAGAAAACGGGCCCTAAGACAATTACTTCTCATAGAGAATCAGCTTTCCGAATCGATGCATTACCAAGCCGGGATGCATGCATGGCCGGCCGGCCTTGGCCTTGCGCCCTTGCCCTCTCTTTCTTCGTCGTGGCGGGCTGGCGGTTGCCGTCGTAGACGAGACCGTGACCACGCAACCGACATCCACACAACTGTCGTGGCTGTCCCGTTCTCGTCGCAGTCAGGAATCCCCACGGCCGCGCGGTGTGCTTAACAAAACACACACCAAGGACGTACGCGTCAGCTCCAAGTGTCTCTATGACTTCCTTTTGTCTTTTTCCCCCCTTCTTCTATGGTCATGTGTGCGAAAGCACCTGTCCTATTGCATGATTCGTCACAAAAAGGGACGGCCATGACTTTCACAAGCCCGCGATAGAAAGAAACCGCTCTTCTCTTCTCTCCATGCCACTCTTGTGTCTCTGCTCTGCACCGACAGTGCTACGCATTGTAAGTGCCAAAGGAAGAGATATACAGAGCCACCACTCGTTTTTGAACGAATAATTTTTTTTCTTAAACCAACAGAGCTACCCATCTATCTTATGACGATTACTGAAAGAGACTCTTTTCTTTTCCCTTTTAGCATTCATGTTGATCCTCGTGTGTCAACACGCCAAGCCGAAAGATTCTACGATCGAGTTATTTGAAACAAAACATAAACATCTAGCCTTGTGCTTGGTGTACTCTGATCATCATCGGCATTCGACAATAATATCTCTCCTTACAGTTGCATTAACAAAAATAAATGGCCACACATAAACCTTCATCTCAATTACCCACCTAAGGCGATATTATAACAGATAATATTGAATAACACACTGAACTTGTACACCCCTGTGTCACTATTAGAAATAACCTAAATTGTAAACCTTTAGCTAAATTACCCTTTGTATTAATTATGTTCTTATGGAAAATACTCTAAAGCAACCTTTTAGTGTGGACCTAAATTTCCCACCTCTGTCACCTAGATAACTCATACTCCATCCGTTCTAAATTATAAGTCATCTAGGGTTTTCTACGCATCTGGTTGATGATCACGGAATAGAGCACTTGGCCGCAAGTGCGCCCAAACGCTTGGTCTCTCACCAACACTGTGCTTGAATGGTGGACATCCCCAAGAAAGAAATTCGTTCTCTAATTCTACTTGTTGTGTGGGAACCGTGGAATGAGAGGAATGCAAGAGTATTTAGGCATAGGGAAACTTCCACCATTTCACTACCAAAACAAGATCAAGGGAGAGGCAGAAGCTTGGTTCATGGCAGGCGCAAGGTGCCTTGCACCTCTCCTTGGGCAGAGAGTAACTTTTTTCACCCTTTTTTTTTTGCTTGACTGGTTTCTACTTTTTTTAGATTAGCAAACCTTGTGACTTCTTTTATAAATAGAATTTGGCACTGTCTCGAGCCTTTCGTTAAAAAAAGATACATAATAAAAACTATTATATATCTAGAAAAACATGAACAACTTATAGTTTTGAATGGAGAGAGTATGTTGCTTTATCTAAGTTATTACTCGCACATGTCATTACGAAATAATTAAAAAAAAGTAGCCTAAAAACATATACATGTACGGTGCTTTTCATAATAAAGACATGTATGAAGTCATTAGCATATGGTTTTTCTATGCCGAAGACACAGCCAAACATACATCTAAGGCACCGATGGAGGTGCTACGCAAAGCAGGAAAACTATAATAATAAAACGGTCTAAATAATTAAAGCAACCGGTAACTCAAGATCATATAAAAGCGTACAAAGTGCCACGAGTATATTGCGCTACAACACGAATAAAAATAAGAAAAGATAAAAATACTTTTGGTTCGGTCTGCGCTCAAATTTGTTTTTTTTAATCCAAAGACTTGTAACAGTTTTATATATGAATAATAAAAGCAATGAATTTAAAAAGCCAAACATCTTATAATTTAGAATAGAGGGAGTATATATCTAAAACCTTGTAAATGTTTTATCTTCTAAAATCACTATCCTATGCAGGTGGATGGACCATAGCGCCTTTCTCTAATTGGTGTGACATTTTTATTTGGGGATGTATCTAAACAAATCGATTCATGGGTGACAGGCATTAGTAGGTCGGGAGGCATCTCCCTCACCGTCCAGCAACGACGCGAGAGTGAAGCGCCGGGCATCTCGCATCTCACCATCGGGCATCGGCACGCATGCATGATCTCCCACTGCTCAACCACCGGAAATAATACGCTTGCTGCACAGTTTTTTTAACACTTTTTTAAAACTTTTTTTAAATCTGACACTGTTTATTTATTTTTTCAAATCTAACACTTTTGGCCACGCCTATTCGCATGGCGCGACAAATTCAAGCTGCCACGCCATGTATAGGGGCGCGGCAGGGGTGCCAACGTGGCAACGTCCCGGCCCACTGGTCGCTGACGAGGCGGGGCGCGGCAGGGGTGCATCATGGCACGGCGGTGCCGCCCCACCCATCATGGCGCGACAAGGCTGACACGCCAGCCACCATGGCGCGGGCAAGGCTGACGCGCCCCCAGCCATGGCGTGGCGGTCAAAGCGGCAGCAAATGGAACAAGGCACTTCTGTTATGTTCTCACATGAGCCATGCTATTTCGTCGTGTCGGTTTAACGAATAGGTCAGCAGGAAGGTTAAGTGCACAAGACAATTAATACACAAGTTCAGCAATACTAACTTGTACACGTCCCAAGTTCATCGTAAGTTCGACAATACCTCTGTTCGACATAAGTTCAGCAAGTCATAACTACGACACAAGTTCATCAATACATAAGTTCGACATTACTCGACATACTACATGTTCCATCAGTATATGGGTGTCCGAGTACAAGTGCATCATGTCATCCTAAAGAACTCCTACGACCCAGGAGTATATGGGTACCGCGGACGTCGCTGCCTCTTCGGACGTGAAGGCAGCACGTTAGGGGTGAACCCAACGTCGGTACGGTGTCGCTGGCGGTACACTCGGCGGTACTGCTGAGTGTAACTAGGATCCTGCAATTACAATATAGGCATCGTTACTTACAATGTTTAAGTAATTGTGACGTATATGGCAAATGGTTGTTTCAAGTACCTGTTCGTCGAATTGTGTAGGAAATGGTGCATCACCAAGCTGAGACATCCCAATCTCATCGTAGTCCTCCTCCTCGTCCTCCTCATCCTCGTCCTCCTCAACGTCGTGCTCCGCACTGCATTGCCGGGAGTACGAACATAAGAGGTCCCACCAGCCGTCGTGTCGGAGGAACCTGCTCGTGTCGGCATAGTGCTCGAGCGTAAGGAACTAGACAGGTCCGGGTCATAGAGCATCTCCCATGGAGTATCTACGCAGCTGAGCTTCTATGCCAGCTTCTTGCAGCTTCTCCTCACTTTCGGCAAAAAAAGAAAACACGGATGAATGAGTCATGGAAACCATTTAACCATTGTCATGGCTTTGAGAATATAACGTACATCGACGAAGACGTGTAGAATGCCGTGCGACTACCCTCTAGTCTCGTGAAGTCGCACGGCTGCTTCGTTGGACATACTTGTCAACTGTGATGCCTACATACACAAGCGAGCTAAGTTCGTATCGCTACAATTCATTGGAACATCGACGTGCAGTTGTATTGAAATTCAAATTTCTTACCACGTATCTATGTAGCGGGGCTCTCTGAAGCTGTGTCTCCATCCTTGTCGCCTCGTCGTATGCATCAGCGATGTCATCCTCGTCGTCGTCCTCATCAATTGGCTTGTTAGTGTAGGGGGCCTGCATATGTGTGCGGGTACTCCTATGCAACAATTGGAGGTAGCGGTCGAAGTTATGTTGGTCGTGCGGCGGTATCTCGGCGATCTAGACCCTTTGCCGACTGTCCTAGTCGTGGATGAACGTGGCGTGCGTCACGACCCAATTCTTCTCCTTGTACCTGTTCCTTCGATCGCACCTACAAGTTTAACGTAAGTTAGTGGTTGTATGTATGCACATGACTGCTAAATTATTATGTTTTAGTTGTCGCACCCGTGCAACTTTCTGTTGGCTGTGTAAAGCGGCGGTGGGCATGGCTGCAATCTTCTGAACTGCCTATACACCCTTATAGGGTAGTGCATCTCGACTACGTGGAAGAAAATTAGTGACCCATTAAAAAGCCACTCGTCCGACTCTTCCTCGATGCGAGGACTCAGGTACCCCTCTAGCTCGAATCTGGACCAAGGACATCAATTCACCTGAAAGTTAGGTAACTACAGTCATATTTTTGGAATAATAAAAAAGCAACAACACCGACTAGCAGTATCAAAGTGGTCGTTACCTGGTGCTGTGTCAGGACATCTAGCGTGTTCGAGTACTGCCTGTACCGTCGCTTCAGGTCCCCTCTAACTACGTTAGCTTCTTGCCAAACATACAGAGCAGTCGGTCCTACGTCCACGTAATTCCATGCCTACATTGAATAGGATAGTCAGTCACAAGCGCGGCATCAAGTTTGAGGAAAATAAAAAATCGATGCACTTATAGGTAAACCGTGAACAACGGGCCTTCCGACTGGCCATCGCTCCCAACACCAAACCTGTAGTAGGTGGGAACAACCTCCTAGGTTGGAATCTCCTGTACTGCGTTGGTAGGCAACACAGAGCTGACGATAGATCCATGCTAGGACCGCGTTGCCCTAGCTGTACGCTCCTATATTCTCACATGGCTGGCTCAGTATGTTGAGGAAGGTCCAACTGATGGTGTGTAACACCCCGGTGTTATGCCAGCATTTAGGCACTGCAAATCATGCATATCATGCATCATCAAGCATCCTAATCATACATGCCTAACCATGTAAATAATAACTGAAATACTGCTTCGAAACATACGAAACATGCTTGTTAGAGTTGTTTTGCCCTGATTATGCTTGCTAGGTTAGTAGAACTTGTTTGGTTATGATTGTAAATCATCTAGAATTATTTAGTACAATTTTTGGAGCAAAGTTTGTATTCAAATTATTACCAAATTTGGTTTTAAAAATAATTCTCCAAAATTAGGGTTTTGAGTTAAAATTTACTTTGAATTTTATAATTCAAAATCTATCAAGAATTGACTTTGGTTATAAAAGCAAAGTTGTAGAGAATTAAATTCTAATCAACTTTCATTTCTGGTACATTTTCAAAAGATGTCATTTTCTTGCTCAAAATGATATTGAAAACTGGTATTTGAAAATCTCTTGAAAACATAATTTGAAAAAGGCTTTCTTATTTCGCGGGCCGCCGCCTCGTTTCTCGGGCCCATGGCCGAAGCCGGCCTGGCCTGCAGCAGCGAGCCTCCCACGCCAGCGCCGCGCGCCTTGCCTCGGCCCAGCCCAGCGCCGCGCCTGGCCTGCCTCCGCGCTCGCCCGCTCGCTGGCTCGCCGCGCCGCGCCCGAACCAGCGGCAGAGCACGCCTCCGCCGCGTGTGCGGCCATGCGCCGTCGACGCCGCCCGCGCGTCGCAACTGGCCTGCGTCCGCTCCCACGCGCCCGCCTACATCTGCTGAAGCCGCTGCGCTCGCCTTCACTCTCCCGCGCTGCCTCTCTTCTCCGCCCGCGCCGAGCTCGCTCTCTCCCCCTCGCCGCGGCCGCCGGGCGAATTCACCGCCCCTCCTCCACCTCGGCCAGCAATCAAGCGCCAGCAGCTCCGCCTCGCTCTCCGGCACTTGGTGCTCGCGATTGTGCCGTCTGTTGAGCCCAGGTAGCGCATTCTCGCGCCTCGCCGCCGTGGAACTCCCCCTTCTCCTCCCTGCCTAGCTGCCTGCCCGCATTCGCCAGCTCCCCACGAACCTCAGGCACTCGCCCGCTTGCCCTGACCCGGCCGGCATTGGCCGCCGGCCCGCTGGCCGAGCCACGCCGCCGCAACGTCTCGGCGCCGGCGTGAACGCCCTTCGCCTTGGCTGAGCTGGGCCAAGAGGCCGTGGGCCGAAGCCCCTGCCAGGCCGCCCGCTCTTTCCCTTCGCTCGGGCCGCGCAGGCCAAGTGTGGCCGTGGGCCGGCCCAGTAGCAATAGGATGTTTTATTTTCAGTTTTTCTTTATTATTTGAAAAGAGAAATGATTTGGAAATTGTTTGGATACTCAAAATTTCTCCAAATCTGTTGAAATAAATTTTGCTAGGTTCCTTATCACCAGATCTACTTGGGAAAATTATTGCATGTCATTTTTGAGATACTTTTCTGTAGAACTTTATTTAATCATGTATATTGCTGATAACTTGAAAAATGTGTAGAAAAAACCTATAAGCTTCAGAAAAATATGATTTCCAAGATTGTTAACCTTCTTATGTAATGTACTTCCTAGGAAAAATATGTGTCATGCATGTGTTGTAGAAAATTTTTGAGGTGTAGTTCAAGTACCTTTAATAGCTGATTTTTGTTATTTTTGCTAGAGAGCAAAATTAGTATAAAACATGCATGTGATAATTTTTATACAGTAATTGTATGCTATGAAGAACATAGGAAATATGCTAACTCTGTTGTTTGACACTTTTCACAGTACAAAGTATTTTCATGTTCATAATCATGCCATAGCTTGTTATTTTTGTGTAGGCTAATCCACTCATTCAAATACCATGAAAATCTGAGGTTAGACTACTTAGGGTAGTACTGTGCTATGGTAATTTTCTAAGATTTTTCTAAGCAATAAAAATAGATGTTGCTATTCAAACCTATTATTAATTAGGGTTTAATCAAGTGTTGCTTTAAGTGTGATTAAGAAATTAGTGAATCTTTGGTGTATCTTTGAAGCATTTAATAAGACGTGTTGATTTAGCATATTAGTAGTAGAAGAGAATGCAGTAGATGACATGTGCTTGTAGTATATGTTCTTGGATGATGTTGACTACCTTGCATTCAAATATATCCATTGTATTCATCTCATTCGATGCACCGATTGCATAAGCGCTTACGCACATTGCATCATACAGGATCGCAAACCGAGAACCCAGTCGTCATACCCGAGGAGCCCGAGGAGCAAGCTTGAGGTACAGCCGCAGGAAGTGCCCGAAGCCAATGAGGAGGACGTTGAGGAACTTCCGGAGTGCCCCGATCATCGCCCGAGCTCCTTCGAGAGAGGCAAGCCCCGGAGCATTTTCTCCCGGTTTGCAATTATTAATTAAATGATTTACTTTAATTGATGCATTACGTTTAGGAGTTGTTTGCAACCGTTGCTGCATTATACCTTGTTTACCTTTGTTATACTATATCCTTGTTACCCTGGTATCCGCAGTCGAGTCAATGCTTAGCTGGCTTAGACCGGTAGAAGTCAGGTGATTCCCTGTCACCTGCGAGCTATAGGTGGTTACCTGGATCTGCTTGGATGACTATGAAGTCATGGTATAACTAAGGGTTAAATGAAGTTGAGACTGGATGGAGACTTGCAGAGTTTTGGACTGTAGTGCTTTCCATCTGTGTCGATTAAGGACCGACCGTTGTTGGGCCTCGAGTCATGTTGAACGCATGCCTTATATTTAGCTGGCCGAATAAAGTACCTTCCGACCGCGAAGCTGGGAGATTATTCGGGCCGAGTAGATTGCCCGCAGCGCACTATGCCGGAGCAGGTGTGGTAGGACACGGGGGCGAGATGATAAGACCAAAGTGCAGTCGGTCGGCCCCCGGGTACATGTGGTTCCTGGCAAACTCAAGATACCTGGATAGTTGACTCGGTGATCAATACCTCACTTTAGCGGGTGAGTGAGGTTTGTGTAAGGAATAAATCACCAGCTGGTTAGGAATCGATTCGAATCGCCATCGCTCCTAGATAGTGAGCACTTGACTTGAGTGACTTCATCGTAGTAATGTTGATGGAACACTTGGACAGTTATAATGAATATGACATTATGGAAGTTGTTTAATGATCATTGGTTATCATTATCTGCTTAATCACATATTTGCTCTAGTATAGGTGCAAATCTAGTCGATAGGTTATAATTAATTAACTTGGCAATAATGTCTTTAGAAAGGTTCTTGAAATGCTAAAAATGCTTTCTTTGCAAATGAGTCAGCTACCCTACTATAAAGCCTTCATAATCCTTGGTGTCACTTATTTTCGGTTATGTTGGGTAAGTCTCGCTGAGTACCTTCTCGTACTCAGGGTTTTATTCCCACTTGTTGTAGATGGGCAGATGTATTACGGCTACTGTATCAACTGCCTTTATCCTACGATGGGTGATGCTTAGGACCATGGGCATGGTCATTCCTTACGTCTCGTCTGATGCTTTTGTTGGAGATGATCATTCGCTGGCACTATATTTGAACTCCGTGTGAGTGTGCGTGGTTTGAACAAATGGCTTCCGCTACTTTTATTCGAACTTGTTTTGTAATAACTATGTTTAACTCTGATGTATCTGAGATTGCGAAACTTTTATGTAATATGTGATGGTGACCGCTAAACTTATTACGATCTTGGCTGGAATGGAAGTTGGTTTGAAATCCTTCGTGATTTCACGGACTACCGGGTTATACGGGCTTAAGTTCGCTAAATCATCTGCTCTGGCGGATGATTTTCTTACTTAATTTCGTATAATTGGTCGGTTCTGTTATAGCTGGCATCAGAGCATGGTTTAGCGTGTTACTGTTCACAAGTGTATTTAAAACAAAAAGGCATTTGGAAAACATGATTTTCAAACTATAAAGTGTGCCAGTGGTCATATCCTTTATGCCCAGTTAAGGACTTTAGGTGGCTTAATTAAGTACTGACTTGGGGTTCTTGCATCATATTTCTCTTTCGTCGCTCATACGGCGTGCTATTGTATGAGTGCCACTTGTTTGAGTGGTAATGTATGGATCAATTTGCCTCTACGCCTCGGTAAGTGTGAGTTGTGAGAGCATGATACGGATACACCGCCGATCTAGGGTGAATGCTTATATGATGCTGGAGTAATTACATGTTCTACGCATGTTTTATAAATGTATCTCATGTGTGGGTATTCCGTCTGTTGAGGCGATGCTGTCAATAGGACGATGGTTCGGGTAGTTACTACCGTTGTACACGTATCTGGGGATTCATGTAGAGCGTGTAGATAAAATTTTACTGCTTTTATGCATTCATTGGGAATTGGGCTGTAATGAATCTTCTGCAGGTACATAACAACGCTATCGTGTAGAACGTATTAGCTACGTATTTGAGAGATCGTTTGTATGCCACCGAATTCGTCGTTAGAAATTATTCATTTCATAAGTTTGTGAGAACGTACGGCACGTACATACATCATATTACTTGTGCATTTCATTCATGTCATGTATTCCTCCCCTTATAAATTGATTATCTCTTTTGATAAAAGTTGTATCACCTAAAATATGTTTTCCCCAGGGTAATAAAAGAACTTTTGCTACATATGGCCCGTACGAAGCAGACCGCCTGTAAGTCCACCGGAGGAAGAGCACCTCGACGTCCGTTGGCCCTGAGGGAGCACCACACCACGGACACCTTCTTGAGCGAGTTTGGCATGCCAACTTTGCTTTGGAGAGTGCTCCATGATGTGGGGTACCCAGAGGGTCAAGAATCGGTGTACTCTTGGAATGAGAGTCAGTTAGCAGAGGATGGACTTGCAGTGGTAGAGATCATGGTTCCTGCTCTCGGTGATGCTCCAGATTGGGATGGTTGGCATTTGGAGTTTGAGGGTCGCACTCCCACAGAGGGAGCAGCCTTCCGTGTCATCAGGGATATTATGAGCAGATTTCCCAGTGAGCTTGCAGCAGCTCTAGCTGGCACCTTTCCTAGGGATGATCCTCGTGATGCCATTTGGGTTCAGCCTCAGGGAAGTGCCTTGGTTAGAGGTCCAGCTGAGGGACAGGCTAGCGACAACCATTCTATGAGTGCTATGTTCACCGCCATCAGAGCGTATGAGGGTCTCGAGAGTACCTACTAGACTTTGACTGGCTTGCGTGGTCAGGATAAGCTCAAGGGGAGAAAGCAAAAGAAGAGACAGGCACGTGCTATAGCTAGTTTGTAGGAGCAGTTGGCTGATATGAACTTACAGCGAGACCAGGCGATTGAGAGAGGTGATAGAGCTATGCAGCGGGTGCATACGTTGACTCAAGCCAACAACAATGCAGACCGCATGATTGGACATTTGGTTCAGAAAGGAATGAAGCCTAGGACGAGAGGACCTTCTGCTGCAGAGGGTCAATGAGCTAGAGGAATACAATGGCAACCTGCACGAGGAGTTTCACACGCTCTACAATGGGGTTGGCCCATATGCTCCACCAGACGCCACTGGCATGGACATCGACGACGACAACAAGGACGAGCATGTAGTTTCACCTGGGGGCGATGGTGACATCTCCGATCCCGATGATGGCCCCGAGGAGTAGGCTAGTTGCCTTGCGCTAGTATCTAGGTCCTGTCGCGATGACCTTTCTTTTGTTGGCATGTAACCTAATGTGTTTTGCTTCAAACTTATGAGACTTGGCATGTGGTTGGAACTTGATTAAGAATGCGATATCTGAACACATAAAAGTCCAGTGTATGTATGCTGGCAATTTGGTTGTATGGACGTGATGTTTGCTGTTGAAGTAATTTGATTAAGTGATGTTGTTTAATTGGGATGCGATTGTTGTGCCTCTGTTTTATTGTATGAATTTATTCTCTCCAGTAAATTCAGTACGGCATAATTTTTCCTTCACTCGCAATTATTACAGCTTCACTCAATCATTACTTGTTGCTGAAATATGCAGATGACAAACACTCACCGAACCACGTATGAGGCCGCTGAGACCGGTGCTAACGGTGCGGGGACCGGTGGTGGTGGTGGAAACCACGGCAACAACAATGAACCTCCCCATGAACCGCATTTGCCACCTCCTCCCCCGTTTACCCCCGAGATGTTCCTCGCACAGTTGCTCGGGAGTCAGCGCAACGCGGAACAATCCCAGAAGAACATGGAGGATTTTCTGCGCACCATCGCCAACAACGTTCAACGCGGTAACAATCAGGGTGGTGGCATTGGAGTGAACCAATATAGCAGCTTCAAAGATTTTATGGACACCAGGCCGCCAGTATTCAAGGAAGCAACAGAGCCACTCGATGCTGAGGAATGGATCAACACTATGGAAGATAAATTCCGTGTGTTGAGGATGACTGAGGTGTTGAAAACGGAGTATGCTGCACTTCAGTTGCAAGGACCAGCGGGAATGTGGTGGAAGCACCATCGCACCACCTTCCCTCCAAATGCTCAGATTTCGTGGAGAGAGTTTGCTGAGGCCTTCCGTGGAGTTTATATTCCACCCGGGCTGACCGAGATGAAGTTGGGAGAAGTTCTTGGCGTTAAATCAGGGCACCAAGACCGTGACGCAATATCTGCATGCCTTCAACAACTTGTGTCGCTATGCTCCCGACATGGTTGACACTGATGCTAAGAGGAATAGCCAGTTTAAGAGGGGACTCAATCCAAAAATGATGAAGCATGTTGGTACCAACAACCGCAGTCAGATTAATGACTTCATCAGCGACTGTCTGAAGCAGGAGAAGAATAACAACGCCAGCACCGCAGCCAAGACACGCAAGAGAGCCCTTGAAGGTGGTCCGTCCCAAGCTAGAGCACCTACTGGGAGGTCGTCCTCCATATCGCCCATCGGCACCTGGCGCTAGGTTCAGGCCACCTCAGCAAGAAGTCAGAATTTCCGTGGACCCTCAGAAGCCTTACAAGATGGCAGTACAGCCCAACAAAGCAGCCGCAACTGCGGTACAAGGCTAGTTCCAAGGGAGCTGTGGGATCTGCTAGGGACAGTGAGGGGACCCTGCTATAACTGTGATCAACCCGGCCATTTCTCGAGGTTTTGTCCGTATTCGCCCAAGAAGAAGCAGCAGACTTATAATGCTAGGGTGCATAGTACGACTGTGGATGAAATTCCTGAGGGAGAGCCCGTCACTGCTGGTAAGTTTCCTATCAACGAAAACCCTGCAGTTGTTCTATTTGATTCTGGATCATCGCATTCTTTTATGAGTCAAGCATTTGCACAGAAACATGAACAACTATGCACAGAATTGGGTTATGGTTACCGTATAAGTTCAGTAGGGGCTGATGTTTTGACCAACCGGATGGTTCGAGGGGCAACCCTTGAATTAGGTAGCAGGAAGTTCCGAGTGAACTTGATAGTTATGCCTAGGACTAGTTTTGGATGTCATTATAGGGATGAATTGGATGAAGGATTGGGGAGCAGTCATAGATACTGGAAGTCGAGTACTTACCCTTAAGGATCCCCTGGGTGAGGGTACTTTCCAAGTACCATTGCCTCGAAGAACAGACCTTATAAGTGTTACATGTGCTACGGACAGTCATTCCTATTCATCAGATTCCGGTAGTGTGTGAATTTTCCGGATGTATTCCCGGATGAGCTACCTGGTCTTCCGCCGGATAGGGAGATTGAGTTTGGAATTGAGTTAATCCCTGAACAGCTCCGATTTCAAGGAGACCCTATCGGATGCCTCCAGATGAGTTAGCTGAGCTGAAGAAGCAATTAGAAGATTTATCAAAAAGGGGTTTATTCGGCCAAGCAAGTCTGAATGGGGATGTCCCGCCTTGTTTGTGAAGAAGAAGAAAGAGGGCACGTTGAGAATGTGCGTAGATTATAGGCCACTCAACGCTGTAACCATAAAGAATAAGTATCCCTTGCCTCATATTGATGTTCTGTTTGACCAGTTAGCCAAGGCCAAGGTGTTCTCAAAAATAGATTTGAGATCCGGTTATCATCAGATCAAGATTAGGCCACAGGATATACCGAAAAACTGCATTTTCCACCAGATACGGGTTGTATGAGTATCTTGTCATGTCCTTTGGCTTGACAAATGCTCCTGCATACTTTATGTTTTTGATGAATACAGTTTTCATGCCAGAATTGGATAAGTTTGTGGTGGTGTTCATCGATGACATTCTGGTGTACTCGAGAACGAGAAGGATCATGAAGAGCATCTGAGAATTGTCTTGACCAGACTTAGGGATCATCAACTGTATGCTAAGTTTAGCAAATGCGAATTCTGGTTGAAGAAAGTTCCTTTCCTTGGTCACATTCTGTCAGAAAATGGAGTTTCAGTCGATCCAGTAAGGTGCAAGAAGGTATGAATTGGAAAGCACCGACCACAGTTCCTGAGATTAGAAGTTTCTTAGGACTAGCCGGTTATTACCGTCGCTTTATACCAGACTTTCGAAGATTGCCAAACCGATGACAAGTCTGCTACAGAAGGATCACAAGTTTGTGTGGACAGAGGAGTGTGAAGCAGCTTTCCACACTTTGCGGAAACTGTTGACCACTGCTCCTGTTCTAGCACAACCAGATATCGAGAAACCATTTGATGTGTTTTGCGACGCATCGAAGACTGGATTGGGCTGTGTTCTTATGCAAGAAAGGAGAGTCATTGCTTATGCTTCACGTCAATTGAGAAGCACGAGGTCAACTATCCAACACATGATCTTGAACTTGCTGGCAGTTGTGCATGCCCTAAAAATTTGGAGACATTATCTACTTGGTAATGTGTGCAATATTTTCACGGATCACAAGAGTCTTAAGTACATCTTTACCCAACCAGAGCTAAACATGAGACAGCGCAGATGGTTGGAATTGATCAAGGATTACAACTTGAATGTGCAATATCATCCTGAAAAGCCAATGTAGTGGCAGATGCTTTGAGCAGAAAGTCACATTACTTGAATGTGCAGCCATTACTTGAAGATGGGTTCGATCTGATGCATCCTGCTGTGTTACATAGTATTCAGATTAGTTGCTCTTTGGAGAGTAAGATAATAGAAGGCCAGAAAACCGACAAGGGAATATTCCACATCAAAGAGAAAATCAAAGAAAAGTCAGTCTCAGCACTTTAAAGTGGATGAAACAGGGCGTGTTGTGGTTTGACGACCGTCTTGTGGTTCCCAAGGATCGAGAGCTTAGGAATAAACTCATGGATGAAGCTCACCTTTCTAAGCTATCTATCCATCCCGAAGTAGTAAGATGTATCAAGAACTAAGATCTCGTTATTGGTGGACCAAAATGAAGAAAGAAATTACAGCATATGTTGCCAGATGTGACACATGTTGTAGAGTGAAAGCTATTCATATGAAACCTGCCGGTATGTTGCAACCCTTGTCAGTCCCTAGTTGGAAGTGGGACGATATAAGTATGGATTTTATCTCGGGTTTGCCCACTACTCAAAAAGGACATGATTCGATTTGGGTGAATTGTGGATCGTCTTACCAAGACCGCTCATTTCTTACCTGTCAAGACAACTTATCGACCACCTCAATATGCCGAGAAGTATATCATAGAAATTGTGAGGTTGCATGGTATACCAAAGACCATAGTATCTGATAGAGGCTCACAGTTCATGGCTCACTTTTGGGAACATTTACACAAAGGCTTAGGAACTAGTTTGATTCGTAGTACCGCTTATCATCCTCAGACAGATGGTCAGACTGAACGAGTGAATGCTGTTTTGGAGGATATGTTAAGAGCCTGTGTATTGTCTTCTAAGGGATCATGGGAGTCATGGTTACCATTAGCTGAGTTTTCTTATAATAATAGTTATCAAGAAAGCATCAAGATGGCTCCATTCGAAGCTTTATATGGCAGAAAATGTAGAACACCATTGAATTGGGTCGAGCCTGGAGATAGAAGGTATTATGGCATTGACTTTGTAGAAGAAGCCGAGAAGAAAGTTCATATTATTCAGCAGAATATGAAAGCAGGCCCAATCACATCAGAAAAGTTATGCAGACAGAAGAAGGAGACCCCTTGTGTTTGAAGTTGGTGACTATGTTTATCTGAAGGTCACGCCAATGAAGAAGAAAAGGTTCAGAGTCCGAAGAAAGCTTGCCGCGAGATTCATAGGACCATACAAGATCCTGGAACAAAGAGGTCCGGTAGCCTACAAGTTAGAGTTACCTGAGACAATGAGTATCGTTTTCCTAGTTTTCCATGTATCACATCTCAAGAAATGTTTGCGTGTTCCGGAGGAAAGAATAGAACCTCGAGGCATCCAACTCAAATCAGATTTGGTGTATCGTGAGCAACCAGTCCGTGTGTTAGACACTAAAGAACGTGCTACTCGGAATAGTGTGGTAAAAGCATACAAGATACAGTGGGATCATCATGATGAGGGAGATGCAACTTGGAAACGGGAGAGTATCTACAAAAAGCTTATGAAGATTTTTATAACAAATGGTTCGTAACCCAAATCTCAGGGACGAGATTTTTATAAGGGAGGAGGGCTGTAACACCCCGGTGTTATGCCAGCATTTAGGCACTGCAAATCATGCATATCATGCATCATCAAGCATCCTAATCATACATGCCTAATCATGTAAATAATAACTGAAACACTGCTTCGAAACATACGAAACATGCTTGTGAAACGTAAATGATTGCATACACTTGTTAGAGTTAGTTTTGCCCTGATTATGCTTGCTAGGTTAGTAGAACTTGCTTGGTTATGATTGTAAATCATCTAGAATTATTTAGTACAATTTTTGGAGCAAAGTTTGTATTCAAATTATTGCCAAATTTTGTTTTAAAAATAATTCTCCAAAATTAGGGTTTTGAGTTAAAATTTACTTTAAATTTTATAATTCAAAATCTATCAAGAATTGGACTTTGGTTATAAAAGCAAAGTTGTGAGAGATTAAATTCTAATCAACTTTCATTTCTGGTACATTTTCAAAAGATGTCATTTTCTTGCTCAAAATGATATTTGAAAACTGGTATTTGAAAATCTCTTGAAAACATAATTTGAAAAAGGCTTTTCTTATTTCGTGGGCCGCCGCCTCGTTTCTCGGCCCACGGCCGAAGCCGGCCTGGCCTGCAGCAGCGAGCCTCCCGCGCCAGCGCCACGCGCCTCGCCTCGGCCCAGCCCAGCGCCGCGCCTGGCCTGCCTCCCGCGCTAGCCCGCTCGCTGGCTCGCCGCGCCGCGCCCGACCAGCGGCAGAGCACGCCCGCCGCGTGGCGGCCATGCGCCGTCGACGCCGCCGCACGTCGCAACCGGCCTGCGTCCGCTCCCACGCGCCCGCCTACATCTGCTGAATCCGCTGCGCTCGCCTTCACTCTCCCGTGCTGCCTCTCTTCTCTCCCCCGACGAGCTCGCTCTCTCCCCCTCACCACGGCCACCGCGCCATTCCCGCAGCCGCTGGGCGAATTCGCCGCCCCTCCTCCACCTCAGCCAGCAATCAAGCGCCAGCAGCTCTACCTCGCTCTCGGCACTTGGTGCTCGCGATTGTGCCGTCTGTTGAGCCCAGGTAGCGTTTCTCACGCCTCGCCGCCGTGGAACTCTCCCTTCTCCTCCCTGCCTAGCTGCCTGCCCCATTCGCCAGCTCCCCGCGAACCTCAGGCGCTCGCCCGCTTGCCCTGACCCGGCCGGCATGGCCACCGGCCTGGCCGAGCCACGCCGCCGCACGTCTCGGCGCCGGCGTGAACGCCCTTCGCCTCAGCTGAGCTGGGCCAAGAGGCCGTGGGCCGAAGCCCCTGCCAGGCCGCCGCTCTTTCCCTTCGCTCGGCCGCGCAGGCCAAGTGTGGCCGTGGGCCAGCTGATTCCCGTGGGCCGGCCCAGTAGCAATAGGATGTTTTATTTTCAGTTTTTCTTTATTATTTGAAAAGAGAAATGATTTGGAAAATTGTTTGGATACTCAAAATTTCTCCAAATCTATTGAAATAAATTTTGCTAGGTTCCTTATCACCAGATCTACTTGGGAAAATTATTGCATGTCATTTTTGAGATACTTTTCTGTAGAACTTTATTTAATCATGTATATTGCTGATAACTTGAAAAATGTGTAGAAAAACCTATAAGCTTCAGAAAAATATGATTTCCAAGATTGTTAACCTTCTTATGTAATGTACTTCCTAGGAAAAATATGTGTCATGCATGTGCTGTAGAAAAATTTTGAGGTGTAGTTCAAGTACCTTTAATGGCTGATTTTTGTTATTTTTGCTAGAGAGCAAACTTAGTATAAAACATGCATGTGATAATTTTTGTACAGTAATTGTATGCTATGAAGAACATAGGAAAAATGCTAACTCTGTTGTTTGACACTTTTCACAGTACAAAGTATTTTCATGTTCATAATCATGCCATAGCTTGTTATTTTTGTGTAGGCTAATCCACTCATTCAAATACCATGAAAATCTGATGGTAGACTACTTAGGGTAGTACTGTGCTATGGTAATTTTCTAAGATTTTTTCTAAGCAATAAAAATAGATGTTGCTATTCAAACCTATTATTAATTAGGGTTTAATCAAGTGTTGCTTTAAGTGTGATTAAGAAATTAGTGAAGCTTTGGTGTATCTTTGAAGCATTTAATAAGACATGTTGATTTAGCATATTAGTAGTAGAAGAGAATGCAGTAGATGACATGTGCTTGTAGTATATGTTCTTGGATGATGTTGACTACCTTGCATTCAAACATATCCATTGTATTCATCTCATTCGATGCACCGATTGCATAAGCGCTTACGCACATTGCATCATACAGGATCACAAACCGAGAACCCAGTCGTCATACCCGAGGAGCCCGAGGAGCAGCTCGAGGTAGCAGCCGCAGGAAGTGCCCGAAGCCGACGAGGAGGACGTTGAGGAACTTCCAGAGTGCCCCGATCACCGCCCGAGCTCCTTCGAGAGAGGCAAGCCCCGGAGCATTTTCTCCCGGTTTGCAATTATTAATTAAATGCTTTACTTTAATTGATGCATTACGTTCAGGAGTTGTTTGCAACCGTTGCTGCATTATACCTTGTCTACCTTTGTTATACTATATCCTTGTTACCCTGGTATCCGCAGTCGAGTCAATGCTTAGCTGGCTTAGACCGGTAGAAGTCGGGTGATTTCCTGTCACCTGCGAGCTATAGGTGGTTACCTGGATCTGCTTGGATGACTATGAAGTCATGGTATAACTAAGTGTTAAATGAAGTTGAGACCGGACGGAGACTTGCAGAGTTTTGGACTGTAGTGCTTTCCGTCTGTGTCGATTAAGGACCGACCGTTGTTGGGCCTCGAGTCATGTTGAACGCATGCCTTACATTTAGCTGGCCGGATAAAGTACCTTCCGACCAGCGAAGCTGGGAGATTATTCAGGCCGAGTAGATTGCCCACAGCGCACTGTGCCGGAGCAGGTGTGGTAGGACACGGGGGCGAGATGATAAGACCAAAGTGCAGTCGGTCGACCCTCGGGTACATGTGGTTCCTGGCAAACTCGAGATACCTGGATAGTTGACTCGGTGATCAATACCTCACTTTAGCGGGTGAGTGAGGTTTGTGTAAGGAATAAATCACCAGCTGGTTAGGAATCGATTCGAATCGCCATCGCTCCTGGATAGTGAGCACTTGACTTGAGTGACTTCATCGTAGTAATGTTGATGGAACACTTGGACAGTTATAATGAATATGACATTATGGAAGTTGTTTAATGATCATTGGTTATCATTATCTGCTTAATCACATGTTTGCTCTAGTATAGGTGCAAATCTAGTCGATAGGTTATAATTAATTAACTTGGCAATAATATCTTTAGAAAGGTTCTTGAAATGCTAAAAATGCTTTCTTTGCAAATGAGTCAGCTACCCTACTATAAAGCCTTCATAATCCTTGGTGTCACTTATTTTCGGTTATGTCGGGTAAGTCTAGCTGAGTACCTTCTCGTACTCAGGGTTTTATTCCCACTTGTTGCAGAT
>NW_027097996.1:0-40000 GCF_019320115.1 Miscanthus floridulus | reverse complement strand
GGGCAGATGTATTACGGCTACTGTATCAACTGCCTTTATCCTGCGATGGGTGATGCTTAGGACCATGGGCATGGTCATTCCTTACGTCTCGTCTGATGCTTTTGTTGGAGATGATCATTCGCTGGCACTATATTTGAACTCCGTGTGAGTGTGTGTGGTTTGAACAAATGGCTTCCGCTACTTTTATTCGAACTTGTTTTGTAATAACTATGTTTAAACTCTGATGTATCTGAGATGCGAAACTTTTATGTAATATGTGATGGTGACCGCTAAACTTATTACGATCTTGGCTGGAATGGAAGTTGGTTTGAAATCCTTCGTGATTTCACGGACTACCGGGTTATACGGGCTTAAGTTCGCTAAATCGTCTGCTCTGGCGGATGATTTTCTTACTTAATTTCGTATAATTGGTCGGTTCTGTTACATGGTGTTACCCAACGCGTCGGGGAACAAGAAGGCGCCTAAGAAGTCCCACAGCCACACCCTAGCATACCTCTCGATCTCCTGCTCTAGAGCATTTGGGTGCAGCGGTGCCCTAAAGTTTTCTGTTATCCAGACCGAACTGACACCGGATGTTTTGCTGAAATATTTTACAAAAATTAAATTAGAGCTGACACCGGATGTTACATGAGAGCTGAGGGAACAAAAACAAACATTAAATTAGACAAAGACAATACGCATCATAAAAGTTATGTACTACGCCCTCCATCTAAATAGCAAAATAATTTGCAGAATATGTGTTGGTGTCAAAATGGTAAATGTTTGGAACGTAGAAATTTTTACTTTGCTCTCTTAGCATCCTCGTCCTCAGATGGTCTTCTGCCACAGAATTGCTCCACCAAGTCCATCCAGTGATCGTTATCATGGATCTCAGACACTGGAAGACCCCCCAACCGCAGACACAGTATCATCTTCACGTCCTGCATCATGATAGTCATCTCGTAGCACGGAAGGTGTAAGGTGTGGGTCTCTGGCCTCCACCTGTTGGTTTTTAATTCAATACAAGAAGTTTTTTAATTCAAACAATGAGACAAATCAATGCTTTGTACTGTCGCAAACGTGTATCAAATCATACCTATCGACAACAGCAGTGAGAAGTGCAGGGTCGAGGATCGGTAGCCTAGTGTTGAAGACTCGAACGATCTCAAGGATGCTGGCACGCTGTATGTATGGCCGGTATCACTTGTCCCAGCAGTGCGGCTGGTGCGTGCGTAGTCTAAGAGGTAGCAAGTTCTCCTGAAGCTCCAACAGGTGCTTGGCTCGGTGGTCCTTGTCGTAGTGCACCTCAAGAATTGGGTACTGTGGATGATGATCCCCCATCCTGGTTCAAATTTCAAATGGATGTGTTAGAACAAACATTAAGAGTACTATAATATAATGGAATATTAGTGCATAAAAACAAAGTAAATGTAAAAGAAATAAACTATACAAACTAATCTAATGTTAACACCTATACTAACTATTCTAAGTAACTATAATAACTAACTAAACTAGACTAACTATAATAACCACGTACACTAACTATATTAATATTAGTACCTATACTAACCAATCTATTATTAATACCTATTCTAGCTGTAATAATAAAAAAACAACTAACTAAATATACAACTACAAACTATAGTACAACCACAATAATCTCATCACATTCCGAACCCTAACTAATCCGTCAAAAAAATTTAAATCCTAATCCTAACTAACAAACAATGGAATCAAGCTACACAATGGAGAAAGAATTACCATGACAATGGCTGTGGGGAAGATTGGGCTCACCCCAAAGTCGGCATAGTGCCAACAGCTGGCCAACGGCGAGGAGAGGGAGGGAGATGGGGGCGGGTCAGGAGAGAGGAGAGGGAGGGAGATAGGGCTGGCCCAAGAGAGGGTGGGAGAGCGGGGAAGGACGAGAGGGAGGCAGGGAGGGAGAGATGGGGTCGGCGACGGCAATGGCCGGCCGGCGGCGCTGACGAACGCGGCGGGGGTGAGGGGAGACTGCGGCCGGCTCTAGGGAGTGAGGGGAGAGAGGGGAGGGCAGTGCGGAGGGGGAGAGGGGGGCAGGGAGGAGCCGCCGCCGGCGGCGAGAGAGCGGGGCGCTGCCGCGGCGGGGCGGGGGGCGCGGCTGCGGGCGCAGGGCGGCTGAGGGCCGAGTGAGACAGAGAGAGAAAGGGAAGCGAGGCCGGGTACAAGGGGCTGCCGCGCCATGATGCGTGGTGCGACAGCCCCGCGCCATGATGCGTGGCGCGGTAGGCCCGCCGCGCCGTGACGGGTGGCGCGTCAGACCTGCCACGTAAGCGGTCGCCGCAGCCATTGACTGCCCCCTGCCACGCCTGCATGCATGGCGCGTCAGCGTGAATTAGCCGCGCCGTGCAAACAAGCACATCCAAATGTGTTAGTTTTGAAGAAAAAAATGTCAGTTTTAAAACAGTTTAAAAAATGTGTTAAAAATAAAGAAAAAATTCGCTGCACACACGGGCACACACAGCTGACAGCACACCACACTGACAGCCTCTGCAGCGGCATCGGGCTCCTGCTAATCCGCCGATTAATCACTGATCAATCAGCAGACCAAGTTGCACTGCTGTTGGTTGGGCAAGTCGTCGTCGTCTTCTCCATCTCTCTCAGCTGCTGGGGTTCTTTGCTTTTACCAAGTGAGCAACAAGCAAAGCAAACCAGCTGGGAATTGGAATTGTGGATGGATGCAAATGGGGCACCTTAAATGTGGTGTGGTGTGGCAACGCCCTATTTAGTTCCTTCCTCTAAAGTTTACTTTCTGTGTCATTGAATATTTGGATACATGTATAGAGTATTAAATATAAACTAAAAAAATAACTAATTACATAGTTTATGACTAACTTGTGAGACGAATCTTTTAAGTCTAATTAGTCCATGATTTAACAATATGGTGCTACGGTACACATGTGTTAATGACGGATTAATTAGGCTTAATAAATTCGTCTCGCGGCGGATTCTGTAATTTGTTTTTTTATTAGTATCGAACGTCTCATATGACACCTCATCTGACATTCGATATGACACCCCAAAACTTTAGGCCTGCGTTTAAACAATGCCAAAGAATTTAACAGCGCACCAACCCAGGCACTGTTCATCGTCTCTGGCAGATAGGCGCCAACTAACTCAGCAACAGCAACAGGAATTTAAAACGTTTTTGTTTTATTGCTTGATTGCTACATTATACAGGAGGAGAAGAAGGAAAAAAAAACTCTCTGCATCCACCACAGCAGTGACAGTGAGGAGTGACAGGCAACTGACCAAGTGCCCTCTCGAATTCTCAATCGATCTCTCATCACTCTCAAACAACAGTGTAATAATCCATCGTCGTGTTAGCTTGATCGTATCGGCCATGCTTATCAGCTATGATACAGTGTTTTTCTCTCATAATAAAACAGCATCAGTCGCCTTATAAGCCACATAAACGACGAGCGAACAGGGTGTGCACGCAGGCATGGCTACATTTCTTTCTTTGTTCCTTTCTTCAGAGTTCAGACACCAACAACTGCAGTTTGGAGATGGACGACGACAATCCTTTTTCGACTCGACTAGCTTATTCCCAATCTGAATACACTTCACTTGCCCTAACCAAGTAAACCAACTCTCTCATTCTCTCTTTCTCTTTCTCTATCTGAATAGTATGCACACAAAAGAATCTCAAACGTTTCATGAACAACAACAAGAAGAAGAACAGAAAAAAAAATCTTAAAAAAAAGAAAAAGGAGAAGAAAAAAAATACTCTCGCGGATTGATGAACTAGAATTGGCTGGTACGGTACCATGCGGCGCAATGCAGCTGTGTGACCAAGCTAGGTAGCCCTGCCTGCCCAATCATGGCCTCATCGATGGGCAGCGGGTGCAATTCTTGGCACACAAGCATCGCATTGCATCGCATCGCATCAGCCTTTCGCTTTTCCCCACATCTGACTGGCTGCTGCTTTTGCGCTGGTGGCCGGTGCCGGGTTGCACTCACTCGTCAGAGCATCCAGTCCAGGCGGTTCGTCGGCGGCGCGCCAGAGGACGCCGTGGAGCTGACGGTGGTCGTTGACGAGGCCGAGGACGTGGACGGCAGCGACGACAGCAGGTCGAACATCTCCCACCGCGTCGGCCCCTGCTGCTGCTGCTGCTGGTGCCTCGGTTGCTGCTGCTGCGGCGGCGGCGGCGGCTTGGGGGCGGCCTTCTCGCTGGACTTGCGGATGATGACGGCATTCTTGGCCGCCACCGCGTCCAGCGTCTCCACGTACTTCTGGACGCGCTTCACCTGCGACGGCGGCGGCGGCGGCCGGAATCGATTCGAATTCAGTCAGCCGCGGCATTGGAATTCAACGCGGGTGGGGTGGGGAGGCGAAATATCGAATTGATGCGCTACTGTACTGCTACTCTGCTACTAATGAATGCTTGCTTCTCACTCACCTGCATCCGCCTCTGCGCCTTGACGTCGCCGTCGGCGACCACGGCGTCGAGCTTGAGCAGCTCGTTCATGAGCAGCTCCGTCACCTGCACCACGTCGTTCTCCGCGACCTTCTCCCCCTTGCGCACCGACGCGTCCAGCGCCGCCACCTGCCAAGCCGCCAATCAGTTTTTTTTTTTCAGAATCAGGGGTGAGCAACACCGACTGCTTGTTTGGTTGGTCAACTCCCCTAGTCCCCTGTTCTGTTCGTTCTGCTCTCGAGATGGGCTCGGAAAAAAATGCAATCTTTGGGATGGATGGATGGATATGGATAGATGGGGATGGCTAAATGTACCTTGGGGGCGAGCTTGTCGACCTCGGCGGCGACGGCGGCGACGGCCCTGGCGGCCTTCTCGAGGTGTCCGTTGCGGCGCTCCTCGATGAGGCGGCGCGCGCGGGCCTCGGGGTCCTCCACGACGACGACCTTGGAGCGGTCCTTGACGCCGGCCATGTCCAGGAACGCCTTGGAGTCCCGCTCCTTGTCCTTGTACAGCACCTTCTGGTCGTCCGGGTGCAGCCCCGTCTTGGCGGCCACCAGCTTCTTCAGTTCCCCTGCACACCGCAAGCCGGAGCTTCGTCAGCGGTGGTTGGCCGGTGGCCGGCCGGCGCGAACAAACGGACAAGAGAAGCGAGCGGATGACTGACTGACCGAAGGAAGCCTCGGAGCTGATGTAGATCTCGTGCGTGACGCCGGCGTGTTTGACCTTGACGCGGATGGTAGGCACCGGCTTCACGTTGGGCGACGGCTCGTCGTCGCCCGCCCCGCCGCCGCCCCTCTTCTGCACCAGCATCCCGCCGGGCCGCACCTCCCACACCTCCTCCGCCGGCACCTTCCCGCCGTTCCCTCCACCGCCGCCTGCGGCCGCCGGCGCCTCCTTCATCGACCCCAGCTTCACCGGCGCGCCCTTCCTGCTCTTGGGGCTCGCTCCCAGCATACTTACCGCCGCCTCCTGCCTGCCTGCCTGCCCGCTCGGCTACTCCCTCCCCACTCGGTCCGGAACAAACTTGGGCGCCGCCGCCGCCGCCGATCGAGGCAATGGCGCGAAAGAAAGCACACCTAGCTAGCTAGCCCAAAGCTTGTCGGCCGGCCGGCGAATATGGAGGCAGGTGGGTGGGGCGGGCAGCGGGGATCGGAGGGAGAAGCCAAGGAAGGAGACCGACGGACGGACGGACGGACGGATGGATGGACAGCGAAGAGGAGAAGAAAATAATGGCAGGCAAGCAGCGGGCGGGCGAGGTGGATGCGGATGCGGATGCGGGAACCACCGCATGGACAGGGGGAATATATATATACGCCAAATAGAATACCGGCAGCGGCGGCCACTGCCCACATGGCCGCGACCGCATACATTACCATTACCATCGTCGGTCATCAGGTCCAGAGGAGGAAGACAAGCCCCACTTCTCATACATAATTCCGGCTAATTGATTAATTAACTTTCAGAGCTTGGCTCGATCGATCGATCGCAACCAACCGTTTTTAATTCGCGCAGCAGAACGAAACGAAATGGCTCACTGTACAGGTCTGTAGCTGCTTGCTTGCTTAGCTAGCTGACGCTGATGGCGCCATCTGAAACCATTTCATTTGTTTAATTTATTGTTATTGCTATTGCTACCTGCAAATAAACTCAACAGATTGATCTTGCTGCTGCATCATTTCGGTGCTGCTTCCTGCTTGTCTTCACGCTAGCTACCTGCCTGGATTTATTTGTTTAACTGTGGATTTATTATTCGCGGTTTTTGTTTGATAGTAAAGAAGAAAACAGTAGAAGAATCCTGATCGATGACGCCCCGATTCTTTCGGTTTGGTTGGACGTTGGAATCGCGCAGTGTCGGCTACCAGTGCCAGCAGAGAGGAGAGGAGAGAGCGGCGTCTCGTAATCATACGCTTTTGCCTGTGCTTTGACGTTAATCGCGATGGGCTGTGCCTCTCAGACACCAACGACGTCTCAACCGTCGATCGCCCACCGTACCAGTACCACAATTTTACAAGGAAAATTTGCGTTTGCGACAAGCAGAAACAACCGTGAGCTAGCAAGTTTGAAACGGTTGCAGGTGCTCGGTCAGTCAGTCGGTCACTCCAGCTGAGCTACAGCTGAACTGCCAGTCTACCACTGCATCAGCAATTCCAGCATTCAGCAATGCAGCAGCAGTTGGTTGGCTGGGTACCGGGAGTTCGTTCAGCACATGCAGAGATGCAGATGCAGCTGGCGATGGAAATGAACGAATTAATCGTCGCGGAGAAAGGGTGTGATCAGGGGAGGAGCAAGAGCATTATTAGCGCCGGATCGGAGGAGGCATGATTTGCGTTAGTTAGCTCCGATCCAACTACTGATCTGAAGCCTGAACAAACTAAACCTGCGGTGTTAATACGCGGCTTTATTTGTCGGATGATACTGTAGTTTTGAGCGAGGAAAGAGCAAACGGTTTGAAGCTGTCACATAATACTGTTGTATTGTCCTTCATTCATCAGGTTCAGCCGTGAATTACACCCTAGTAGTATAAAAGGAGCTGCTTTTGTCTCAGGGGCCTAAATTTTCACACACAATCTTGCACAACTTACCAGTATAATGAAAAGGTAAGCTAAGAAGAGACAATTTACACTTTTTATCGGAAAAGCTAATACACAACCGAGTGTTTTTCTGGCCGCCGGCACTCGAATGTTATGCGCCCGCGCCTGACGCCTCTCCCCCACCCCCTTCTCCTTCTTCCCCGACTCCGGCAACCCGACGTCCGTGCTCGCACGCCTTCCTCTCTCCCCTCCGAAGGTGGGGGTGGCGGGTTCCGGCGGCGGCCGTGCCAACGAGGTAGGCGGCCTCCTCCTCCTCCTCCTCCACCGGAGACGAAGACGATGGCGGCGGTGGCTAGGGTTCCGGCGAGCCTCTCCTCCTCTTTCTTCTCCAACTCCGGCAGGTATAGAAGGGGCCGGCTCGGGGGAGACAGGCAGGGCAGGCGGTGGGGCCCTAGTGGAGGCAGAGGTGTCCGGGCTAGGTCGGGACGGGGGCGTCACGGCCGTTCGCTGGAGTTGGAGAAGAAATCGACGGCAGGAGGACGGGAGGGGAATAAGAGGGAGGCCGATGTGGGCGTGGTGGGCGGCGGCGGGGGCGAGCTCCTGCGGTGTGCAACGGTGGGGTGGGGGTGAGCTCCTTGTGGTGGCGTCTGGAGGTAGAAGAAAGGGCTAGGGACGGTTGGATGTTTATCGTATGGTTGAAAAAAATCGGGTGTTGAAACCTGGAAAAAGCATGCGATCATGGCATAGACAGACTCCTTTTTTCTACAGCCAAACAACAGTAAAATTATATATTGCCTGAACAATAACAAAACGGTAAGGCTCTGAACCGGACGTCCGTTCGCCCGGACGCTCCTTTCCTAGGCCACGACGCCAGCCCAACAACCCACGCTCCTTCATTTCTAAAAAACTGCTCATCCACTTATTTCTATCCACTAATTCCTCTTCCTATCGCTCTTGTTCCCACTCACCTGCTGCCTCCGAGTGCACGACCGCTGGCCTTTGGAGGCGCACCGCTCGGGCGCTGGCCTTGCCAGGCACGGCATGCGACCGCCTCCGAGGCGTGGCACCCTACTGCCCTCTCCAAGTCACGCGGGCCGCGGCCTCCCCCGTCGGTCGTGCAGCTGATGCCTCCTTTCCACGACGTGCAACCACTGTCGTCGGGCCGCTGCCTCCGGTGAACACCACACTGACAAGCTTCCATTCTACGAGCAGTAAGGAGATGTTGCGTTGAAAGTACATGTTGCAAGAGTATGTTTCAATTGTTTCGAATGTTTCAGAGGTTTACAAGTATTTTATATGGATGTTGTAAAAATAGATCTTGATGTTGCACATGTTGTAATGATTGTACACGTATGTTGCAAGCGTCAGTTCCAAATGTTTCATCTGCTTTTTCAGACGTATGTTGCAAGTGTGCTTATTTGAATGTTGCCTATGTTTCACATATATATTGCAACGAGTATGTTCGAAATATTTCAGGTATTTCAGTCTTATGTTGCAATAAGTGTTTTCATGTTGCAAGTTGCTAAATATTTTTATCTGGATGTTGCATATATTTCACACACTCGTTGCAAGTGTATGTTCCAAATTTTCATATACTTCAGACTTATGTTGCATTCAAGTGTTTCATGTTGCAAGTGTTTCGTGTTTCAGAGGTATGTTCAGAGAGTCATGGGGGCATGGCCCGGGATCCGGGGGATGGGGCGCGGCGAGCCATGGGCCGGCAGATGGGGCAAGTGGCACGCCCAGGGTCCTGCGAATGGGTCGTGCTCGTACTCATCCCGGCTCCCGGGTCTCGCCCGCGTGGAGAGAGAAAGGAGGGGTCAGGGGGAAGGAGCGGCGGACTCAGGGTGGGGCGAGACAGACGGGGGCGGGGTATGCATTCTTGGTGGGACAAGGCAGATGGGGAAAGACTGCAACGATACGGTAGGAGTGCGACGCGTTCTACTGATTTGTTCAGGTACCGTCCCGATAGAATCCTATCTCAACGGACTGTCTGGGTCCTACCAGTTCCCATAAAAAAGGTCAGTCACCTGAAATACAAGAAAAGTGTAGTACAGACTCTTGTCCCCGTAAGACAAATGTATCGTCCACCAATTTGCTCTGGCTTCGCTCCTTCCTGGCAGCGAAGGTGAATTGAAGCGACAGAATTACGTTAGCAACTGTGCAATCCGCGTCCGGACGACGTTATCGGATCGGCATGTTGATGCTGGTACGATTAGGTACACGAAAAATCGTCGTCGTGTTTTTACGAGGGAAAAAGAAATAAAACCAGGCTGAAATAAATAAATTGTGAGGTCCACGGGTATTAATACAAGGGGCCAAACATGCAGTGGGAGCACCGAGCACGGAGGAGGAGTGAACAGTGTGATCTAATCAGACGGCGGCAAAGCTGGCTAGCACAGCGTCATCGCATCCGGGTCAATCTGCAATCATGGAAGGACGCCATTTATATGTACATTGGCCGAACGTGACCTCTGTTGTGCTGTTCTTCCTCCTCCAGAAAGGTCCCTCGGTTCCAGGAAACAATGTAATTATAGATTTAGTTACCCCATCTGTCATGTAATATCGTGCATTCTAAGGAATTTTAAGACAAATTAAGAGAGAACATAAAAGACACATAGTACCATCATTTTATTTCATAATGACACTATCATCAACTGTGGTTAATGGTGATTGGTTGATAAATAGAAAGTATTTAATGTAAAATTAGGTTTTTGTCCTCTAGAACGCATTATATTTGAGGATAAATTTTAAATGCTAGAATACACTATATTACAGGACGAAGGGAGAGAACATAAAAGACACGTATACCCTCATTTTATTTCATAATCAGACACTATCATCAACGTGATTAATGGTGATTGGTTGATAAATAGAAAGTATTTAATGTAAAATTAGTTTTTGTCCTCTAGAATGCATTATATTTAAGGACAAATTTTGAATGCTAGAATACACTATATTACAGGACGGATGGAGTAGTATACCAAACTAATTTAGTAAAGTTAACAAAGTTTATGAAAAAAATACAATCAACATTACGTCTCTAAATAGATATATTTCAAAAACATAGTAGTGATAAATAATAATGATATATATATAAATATATAAATTCAATCAAATTTAACATGGTTTGACTATATACTATTAATTATGTCCTCCTTGGGACGGATGGGCGGAGTACTTAAAAGATAGTATTTGTACACGATGTCGTCAAGTAGTAGTACTCGTTTCAAATTGATTAGTACTGCTAGTAAGTAGTAACTGGTACAATGAATAAAACAACATCAGTCATGGTATAATGTTTTTCTCTCATATTAAAACAACATCAACCGGCTTATCAGCCACGAAAACCATTAGGCGATCAGCTTCATAGTGACCACGTGGGTGACAGGCCGTGTCCCAAGCTAATATACATACTCTTCCATTCACGTACGGTGGGTGATGAATTAATAACACCGCGGCACTAAAAAAAATTGAAAAGAAGAAACGGTGGTCATGCATCGAGAATCTGAGAGCAGTAGTAGGAGTATTGTGCGATGATATTGATACGATGGTTGCGCTTGCGCGCGGCAGAAGGTGACACGGCTGACAGTCTGCGCTCCACCGACAGTGAGGAGTGTCGCGGGGTCCCCACGTGGGTGTGCATGCCACGCTGGCCGCCGCCCCCGCCCTCGCCCTGGTCCCTAGTCTCGGCCCCCTCCATCTCCTCGGCTCTTCCATTCCATTCCATATTTTCATCCATCCATCAGTCGGCCGGGGCCGGCGTTGACCGCCGCCGGAAAAGACGCTGGAACGAACCTACCTACCGGCCGGCCGGCGGCCGTGGCTGCTCATGTTCTTGTTCCCGGCGCGGCAAGCCTCGCAGGCACCGCACAGCGTACCCTGAAGGCCCCAGCAGTTGAGGGACCTCGATCGCTCGTGTCGTGCCAAAACAAAACACCCAGCAGCTTGCTAGCTAACCACGTTTGCTTCAGACTCGTTCGTTCGTTCTTCCAAGCCATATATAGATAGCTGGTCCCGGAGAATTCGATCGATCCAGTTGGGTACCGCAGTCGACATGCATGAATTTCGTCCCAATTCGTCTTTCGACGTAGTATATGCATAAACCACTGCTACACGAAAATCTTTTGTGTGACGTTTCCAAAATGGCCTCAGATGCGGGCAGCCTGGTTACCCGCCTCGGTTATTCGAGGCCAGGCCAGCAATCGCCTCGGTTATTCGAGGCCAGGCCGGCAACCGCCTCGGTTAATGCTTAATCGAGGCGGGCAGCGTAACATAATCGCCTCGGTTAATGCCGATTAACCGAGGCGGTCACTCTATAAGGCCCGCCTCGATAAATAGAGGCCCAGCAGGTAGCCCATCTCGGCCCATATCCCGCTCATTGTATATATACGAGATTAGGGTTTCATTGTTCAGTTATCTCTCTCTCAGCTCCTCCCACTCCCTCTCTCCCGACGGCACGTGGATCTCGTCTCCCTCCCTCTACTCTCCCTCCCTCACTCCCAGTGGCGGCTCCTCCTGTCGGGGGCCCGGCGGCGGTGTGGCGTGCGCCCGGCGGCCACGGCGCGGGCCCCTCCTGGCCGCGCACGGAGCGGCGACGGTGCGGGACCCTCTCGGCCCCGCACGGGGCGGCCTGGCCCCTCACGGCGGCGACGCGGGGCGGCCACGGCCACGGCCCTCCTAGTGGTGTGCAGGGCGGCCCGACCCCTTCCGACGGTGGTGTAGGGCGGACACGCCCCCTCCTCCCCTCCCTCCATGGATCCACCACGGTGCGGATCCGGAGGGGAGGAGCTCGCCGACGGCGGATCAGGCGGGGAGGTGCGATCCGACGAGGAGGAGCGCTCGGGCGGTGGATCCGGTGGGGAGGAGTTCACTGGTGGCGGGGCATTGACGGGGAGGCGTGGCTCCAGATCCGGCGTTTGCGAGATGTGACGGCGGATCTGCAGTGGCGCCGCGGCGGTAGGGCTGGAAACGGGCTCTCCAGTGGGCTTGGAAATGGGCTCACCGGTGGGCTCTACGTTTTTTTGTTTTTTTATTTATTAACAGAAGTAAGGAGCTCACCTCAGTTGATACATTAACGCAAGGCAACCGCCTCGGTTAAGGTCACGATTAACCATGACCTTTTTGACAAAAACTGCCTCGGTAAAGGCATTTTTCCCGACACAGTTAAGATTTCTGTAGCAGTAAGGAACGTGGCCAACGCCGCATATGTTCCACGTTCCTAGCTAGCTCCTCGTCCCTGACAGGTGGACGTCGACGCGCGGGGCGCACCCAGCCGACGAGAAGGAATCGGAATCCGTCCCATGATCCCATTCCCATCGAAAGCTCCAAATACTAGCTACCTACCTCTCCTGCTGGCCGGGGCACCTAGCGACGAAGTACATTCGCGTTGTCATCAGTCGTCGGATATATGAGGTAGGACAAGAGCACAACAAAGGCTCCCCTAAACACAACACCTTAGACCTCCTTTAAAACGCACGAGAAATTGTCCCGTACGTTTCTTATGTTGTTTTTCGTATTATTAGAATCGAACTGGTTTCTATAAAGTTCCTGTGAAATTATTCCTACGTTTTTACTACTAAAGAGGTCCTAACCGGACCTTGACTCCATAAGGAGCAACGGATATGATGGAATGGAAGAAGGGGACACCACACCCCCCATCGGTGTCGATCCCCTAGCTAGCCGTCTATTTTCAGACAAGCCTTCGCGTTGCATAGGCTGCGGACGGATTCCGATTCTGTATTTTCGGTCGGTCGAATGTCATGAGCCTCTGCCCTGTCGCCGGCCATGGATGTCAGTTTGGATTGGTGTCGAGAATGAATTGGTATATACTATGGACTTATGAAAACGAAAACCTCAATTGTTTTTCGCACCGATTCTGTATTTTCCCTAAAAAAAATACGAAAAAGGGGGACCGTACAAAAATAATAAAAAATGAGACGAAGTAGGACGCTTGTTTCTCGCTCCCTTTCTGTATTTTTCCCCTAAATACAAAAAGGCACCGTACAAAAATAATAAAAAAAACCCCGAGATGAATCCGTTTTTTTATCCAACGACTAGAGAGAAAAGACCCGAAAAAGGAAAGGTGGGTGAATTGCCGTGTACGAGGGGAGAGGAATAATGGAGCGGAGTGCGGGTCCGGAGCTACCCTCACCTCACCAGCTGGGTGGCACGCCGGCACACAGGCGTGGCGACGGCGTCCCCTCACCAAATCCTCCCGGGCCGGCCGGGACCTGTTGATGACAAATTGACAAGCAGTACACCAGTGTACCACACATATCTCATCGCCGTACGTACTACGTGGCTACACCTCATCTCATCACCTAGACCTAGGTATGCTACAAGATTTTGCTGTTGTGCCTGCTGGCCGGGCTCAGCATTGTTTTTATATTTTATCTGCATATAAGTATATAGTTCCATTATTGTGCACGTTCGTGTGTTCTCCTCTACGTACATGCTACCACTACATGCTACCGGTGTTTTATAGCAGTACCCCTCCCCGCTTTGAATTTTTTTTTTGGCATATCTATTTTACTATGTATCTATATATATATAACAGTATGTTTAGATATATAGTAAAATGAACGAAAAAAAAATCAAAGCAACTTATAATTTAAAATGGAGAGAGATTACGTTTCATCATCCAGACGTTAATGTTTGTCAGGCGGCCGTCAATCGATTTTGAACGTACGTCCAGTGACGACTGTGATCTTGTACGTGTGCCGGGCAATGCAAGCTGGTGGCCCTCATCCGGAGTTCCAGATAGACGACCCATACCTAATCGATAATGATTCGTCACGGACGTGTTTGTCCCGTGACTCCTGTGTCCATGTGTCCAGACGCGGCTCCCTAGGAGCAGCCCCATCTCACTTAGAAAAAAAAAAATTCCCATTCCCTCTTTTCGGCTTACCGTCTGAAGCCCGAAGCAACGTGGCTGCTCATCCGTCTGCCTCCTTCCCCCTCACCGACTTATCTGTCCGGCGCCCAAAGTAACGTGTCCGCTCATCCGTCCGCCCCTTCCCGCACCGTGCACTTGTAAGGCTGACGCGCCGTGCCCTTCCCCTATTACCGGCCGCGCCACGCCCCCGTCCTAGTCACCTGTGCTGTTGTGCCACTCGCTCCCTCGCTGTCCGTTCATCCCCATTGCTGTCGGGTGTGTCGTTGACCCTAGCGTGGCCGCTAGGGCGCACGTGCCGTGGCACCTTAGGTCTTTCCCCTGCCGAGCCAAGGGCACCCACGAGCGCGGGCTCCTACCCCGAAGACCGGAATCGACCTGGCCCGGCCTTCCCTCCCCTATGTTGCACATGTATATTTCAAGTGTTTCATGCATTTTAGATGTATGTTGCAATGTTTCATCTTGATGTTGTAAAAGTAGATTGGAGGGATGTTGCACATGTTTGCATATATTGCAAGTGTTTCAAAGGTATGTTGCAAGTATTATTCAAAATGTTTCATCTGCTTCTAGACGTATGTTGCAATTGTTTTTTATCTGGATGTTGCATTTATTTCACACATATGTTGCAATAGTATGTTTCAAATGTTTCATCTGTTTCAGTCTTATGTTGCAGCAAGTGGTTTCATGTTGCAAGTTGGAAGTGTTTTATTTGAATGTTTCATGTGTTTCACACACATGTTGCAAGCGCATGTTCCAAATATTTCATCCTTTCTCTTTCCTTTTTTCTGGTCCTGCATATATGAGCCTCTGACGACGACACGTCGTCGGCACGTAGTAAACCTGGAACTGGAGGAGGAACAGGTTTGGTAGCTCCGATCCGGCGATCCCTCCATCTTCTTTCATCAGCAGGCTGTAGCCATGCATGATACTCTAGTGCCATGCAGTCGCTATGGAATATTTGGAATATAGATATGCAAGCAATCATATGAGCACACATAGCCACACACGCACAGTTCAGTTCAGTTCAGCTACTGCATGCTTCGAGAAGCACCATTGCAGCCTTCTTGCTTATACAGATCATAGACTGTAGTAGTACTTATAACTACCTAGGTACAGTTCACAATTTGGAACATGCATTTGGATATAGCTAGCTCATGGCCGGCTTCGTCGTCGTTCATGCATGCCATCTGCAACTAACCCTATTGATATAGTACTCCTAATATATATAACTGATATATAATACTCTAATAATAGGCGAGATGGATCGACGGATTATGTATGGATGCAGAGTCGGTTGTTTATTAGCGTTCAACCTAGCTAGCCATGTGCTGCATGATGTGTCTCGTTCTCATGTGTTAGCTCGTTTGGTCATCAGTCAATCATCAGTGTGTGGCTACTTCTATATGTACATCAAGTGATCATGCATGTGGATGGACAAAGACTGTGCTTCTGCATAGTAGTAGGCTTCCACACTTCCTATGTACTAATCCATCCTATCTCATGACTTTGCTTTCATTTTCAAAGTCCAACTGGTGAAAAGTGGTAAGGTTTATTTTTTTGGAGGTGTCAAGTGAAAAGTAAAGGTTAGTGAACCAGTGGTTGCATGAACTTTAATAGTATATATATATATGCACATTTGGTCACCAGTTGCATGCCATGCTGACCAAGGAAAGGAAGCAGCATGGATTCAAATTGTTTAGCCAGTGCAGCACGAGTTTCAGACACTGGATCGGCAACGGCCGTGTGGATGTTCAGAACGCTCTAACGGCCGGTCACAGAGGAATGCAGTACTGTCAGGCAGGCATAGCCAAAACCAAAAGGCCACCAAGCAATGCAAGCGAGCAAGTTGATTGTGGATCCCGAGACAGCTACTTGTATGTATACACAAATACGAGCATCCATGGTGGTTCTGATTGTGCACAATATCGATCTCTCTCTGTGATCCACACTGTATAGTTGGTTTTGACTTTGAGGATAGATGCCCCCGTTCCGGACCAATCGTCCGGTTCTGACTTTCGGACGCTCCATGTGTTCTGCAAGCTGGTCCTCACTCGCAAACCATGGCTGGGCTCTCTCCTTTCCTTTTTTTCAGGGCAGAAGAGAAGCAGCGCCGGCCAGCTAGTTTAAAGTGTGAAGACAGAGACAGAGGGTGACCACTTCGTTCATAGATGGCACAATTTTCCCATTGGAAACGAAACCGGAAAGCAAAACCAAACTAAAATCTTTTGACTGTCATCATTGGTTCTATATGCATGGTCGGTGTCCGTATGTGGGATTTTTTTTATATTTTTAATCCTTTTTTATTTTTTCCAGCGTAACAAGTGGTGGGGACGGTATTGGAAAGTTGGGACATTCAACACTCACCTTGAAGATGCACCCGGACTCCGTACAGTTAAGATGCATGATCTAGGGAGCACGACGAGGTAGTATACGACGGTTCCCGGCATAACAAGTGGTGGGGACAGTGTTGGAAGTTGGGATGACATTCAACACTCACGCACGCTTCTCTGAGTTTTGGGCTTCCTGTGCATCTTAACAAATTTCGGTGTGAACACATGCCCCCCAATGTCGCGTGTAACTCGATGAACCCACTATAGAGGTCCCTTGGGGCTATAAATTTGAATAAGACGAAACGGTCAAACAAGAACAACTGAGGTGGAGAGAAGGAAGGACAGGGAGGAGAAGCGGGCTGTACGTCGGCTTTGGGCACAAGAACCAAGAAACTCTGTGAGAGAGACAAGTGGGCCATATATTAACTATGAATGTAATTCTAGAACAGTGTCATGTTTTAGTATACCAAGTTTGATAAATTAGAGATAAAAAAACATAAATAATATCAAATAAATACCATTAGATTAATTATAAAATATATATTCATAATAAATTAATTTGGAGCCATAAATATGAATATTATTTACTAAAAATTTGGTCAAACGTGAAACACTTAAACTAGCACGTATACCATAGTTGCATTCTTTTATGGTCGGCTATATTATTAGCCTTGCTCTATGATGTTTCCCAGTGTAATAAGTGGTGGGGACGGTGTTAGAAGTTGGGACAACATCCAACGCTCACAGTATGCTTTCATGAGTTTTGGGCTTCCTGTGCATCTTAGAGCAAGTATAATAAGAGGCTATAAGAGGTAGGCTGCAAAGATTCGTACAGCAGCAGCCGGCTGTATTATTAGCCTTGCTCTTAAACAAATTTCGGTGTGAACACATGCCTTCTAATCTCGCGTGTAACTCGATGAACCCACTATAGAGGTCCCCTGGGCCTATAATTTGAAGGCAAGGCGGAGTAGAAGGAATACTGCTTGTGTTCATTTGTTGTGCAGTGACACATATCTTTTCTTCATTTTCTCCTTCCAGTCTTCTTCTGAACAATGGCGCACAGCAAGCGTCTAAGGGAGGAAACTCTAGAAGCCACGGATCTGTCTCCCTGCCTTCGTGTCCCTCTTCATCGCCAAGGGTGAGAGGGAATGATTTCTTATCTCTATGGCCGCCTTGCATTAATCCTTTGATTATGCAGGGCTATCTCTCATGTTGCGGTACATCGGCCAACTCTGGCGAAGGTTGGACTACAATCGATTATGCGTGAAGCACTTCTCGCTGTGTCATCTTGATCCTCTGAGTCATATGATAGTTGGGATTTCTGGAATCTTACCCGTGAAAGGAGTGAGGCCGGAAACCTGTATTCTAAAGCGACACGTGAGGTAGGTCGGCTCGAGCTATGTCTCGATGTCGTTAAAACAACTCTCTCTACATCTGAAGAAGAGACCAATGTTGCTCAGATGAGGGCTGATGAAGCTCATGCTAGGGCAGCAAGTAAAATTTGTTTGAAGTGTCTTTGCTTTTCTATTCGCAACTTTATCCGGTAACCCTACATTTTCATTAGATCTTGAGGAACAACTGGCTGCTTCTCGTCGTGAGATCGAGGAGGCTCGTCATCGGAGATGGATCTGGAGAATCGCCACGAGCTTCTCCAACGTGCAGCACTTGGCACAGTTGCAACAGTCAACGCTTGGGGTGTTTCTCTTGAAGATAGCCTACAGGATATCCCAGTTCGTGCTAGAGAAGTGGCAACTCACGGCGTCCGCTATGGTGCTAGTGCTGCTCTGGCTGCAGCGCAACTGCATTCAGGCCACGAGCTCTGTCACTTAGAACCTAGTTTTTCGAACACTGATGGGCTGGAAGATCAAGAGGACCGGATTGGAGACTTCACTAATGCTGCCGAGAAAATCGCAGCTACCATCCATACACAAGATATTGTAAACAATGTTTTCATAGGACCATAGATTATATCTAGGGTCTTATAAGTTATAAGTAAAGAACCTACTGTTTGAATGTCACTTTTGATCCTATGTCTTTTATTGTTATTTTTTGTTCTAAAGGTGATACTTCACCCTTAGAGGTTCTCTACCTTCCATCTTGCAACCCTTACAGTCAAGGGATGCGATCTGCTTCTTGACCGTGAGAGCTGCAAGATGGAATATAAAACACCCAATCTTGAAGAACGAGCACCTCGCAAATTTGAAGCACCCCCAATCAAGTAAGGAGCCCTAAACAGGAGAGAACTAGATGATTGCAGATCTTCTATTAATAAGATCTACAAGAAGATTTGCAAACATCAAGGTCAAGCTCCTGTTCAGCGACAACACCTCGCCAAGGATGGAGAAGGAGCACCTCACAAAACTTGCACCTGCATCTCAGTGAGGTTCTTTATATTCCATAACATTGCTACCTCTCAGCGTCGAGGGATGCAGATATGCATCTCATGCTAATGGGCAGCAAGCTTATGGAATCTAAAGCACCCAATCTTGAAGGCCTTCTCGAAACACCCTGTGAGGAGCTTTATCTCCATCTTGCACCTCTCACGGCAAGGAGGAGGCCGTGAGAGGTTCAAGGATGAAGACAAAGTACTTCTTGGTGATGAGGAAAGATATAGTAGCTCACGAGTGTGTGGATTCAAGAGTGTGTGGATTGAGCCCAAGAGGTGCATCCAGACCCTGGTTAAATAGGCTAACCTTAAAGATGGAGAAGTGCAAGTAATGGTGATGCAACTGTATTGGGGATAGTTGGGAAATAACTCACACTGACTTCACCACCGATAGACCAAACGGTCGTGGAGGGCCGGCGGCCATAACACGTAACCCAGTTGGCTTCATACGACTGAGAAAATACCACTGTCGCATCTATTGTTAACCCGTCGATGGTAGAAGTTTCAACTGTCAGTTTCTTTCCTTGGGAGGCCTCGCTATCGGTCCAACCGGCGGTGGAAGTATAACATAGTCGCTTCTAAAGCTACATCAGTGAAAGTGGCGATAGTTATAAATTAATCTATAGTAGTGACTATTGCTACTGGTCATCAGATGACAAGAAGATGGTATGGCGAGGCCCCTCCATCTCCTCCGCAGCAACCTCCATGATCTCTACGACAACAATCTCAGCAAGCCCCTGACCATGGTTGTCACGACCCAAAAATCGCTACAATTGTTCACAAGCATCATGAGCATATAGTGCATAAAAAAAATACACGTTTCCAAAGAAACTGATGCTTAACTTTAGACCTTTTGAACATCATGTGCATTTATAATTAAAATTAGAAATCAACCGATGCTTAGCCCAGCCAAGACCGAGCACTGCCCGACTTGGCGGATCGTCCGACATCACCACCGGACCGTCCGTTAAGACATCTCACAGACTTAGAGTAATTCTAGCCCGCACGTGCACTGATGGAGTGTCCATCGCCATCGGCAGATTGTCCGTCGAAGCCATTGCACAATCAGTCAGCCTATCAAGAACGCTGCCAGATTGTCCATCACCCACAGCGGACTGTCCGTCAACACATGTTGACATGTGTTCCATGCAGGTGTTGTGTTGTCACACACAGACACGCTCGTGCACTGACAGAGCGTCCATCATTCATGGCAGACTGTCCGTCAGATCACCACCAACACCTGTAACATGCAGACCGTGAGGTGTCACACACACATGCCCCAACTCCACATGTCAGCCCACCTCACCCTCACAAAATAGTCAGCCCTCTCTCCCTCCCCTCACATTCACGTCATTCTTCAGGAAGCCAAAACAGAGAAGAGAGAAGGGAGGAGAAGGAGAAGAAGAGAGGAAAGGACAAGAAGAGAGGAAGGGAGAAGAAGAGAGGAGGAGAAGGGGAAGGGAAGGAAGGAGGAGGCCAGCCCCTGCAGTAGGGCGTCACCGGCGTGCTCCACGCCGTCACCACCGCGCCGGAGTTGGAGGAGGAGCCCCCCAAGGTCTTCTTCTTCCTCAAGCATGAAGGGGCACCTCAAGCCGATCTCCGTCCTCAAGCATCCCCAGGCCGAGCTGCTACAACTAGAAGTTGTACATGGCATGGTGAGCATGTCCCCAAAGCCCAACTTCACTTCCCCCAACCCTAGCAAGCATCCCCATGAGCTTCACCTCTCATCCATGGCCACCACCACCATGGATGGGGTCGAGCTCACCACAGCCCATGCATGGCACATCCAACACTTGGAGAAGGTTCCCTACATCACTAGAAAGCCATAGAAATAAACTGCACTCGATTCAGAGTCCGTATGCCCCAGGAATCGATCTCAACATGTTTGCATAGCTGTTGTTCGTCGTTTTTTCGGATGGTCCGTCATTTGGCGGAGTGTCCGTCGAATTATAGCCAAAACCCGATGGTAGCCTAGGATTATGGGAAGGTTCCGATGTTGTGGCGGAGTGTCCGATAATCTCTGCACAGTCGCACAACCTACACTTGTAAAATCCATAGAAGTTGCATTTGACCTCCAAAAATGGTGAAACAAGTCTTGTTGCGTTCCTTAGAATATCCTCTATCATCTAGACATAACTTTAGCACCAAAAGGCATATCTCATTTTTGACCACCGGAATAGGCTAAGCCCTTATAATTTACCAGAGTCTCCGCCACTGCACCGGAGTGTCCGATAAATTATAAAACCTGAACACTTAGTATCCTACAGACCCAACCTGACGGAGGATCCGCAGCCACTGCGGAATGTCCAACAAATTATAAAGTCTAAACACAGAGAGCTACCCGAGGACACAGACTTCTTATCGGAGAGTCTGGTCCTAGTTCAGAGAGTCCGATGATCCCAGAGTGCCATTTTTTCACTAAGTCCCAAAACCACCAGACCGTCCAACATTCACGCCGGACTATCCGATAATACAAACCGACAGCCCATCAATGTATACTTGAACACTCACTCTTGTAACACTAGAACCAACTTAAATAAATATCATTGCATGACATCTCATATCTCGTACTCTCAACTCTCTCTTGCATGTTTAATATAATGTCATGCATACATGAGTATCTCATACATGGACGTATATATAGGTACGTGATATCAGAGAGACGTCCAGAGATGTTCCAAGCTATGGGAACCTCGCTCTTCCAATAGGCAGGCACCCCACTATTATGAACCCTACTTTGGATACTTATCGAGTCTCATTATGAGTTATAAATTGCATGTAGAGTTGGATAACGATCTCTTACACACCACACCTAGAGATACTTAATAATCTGTTAGAAGCCTCTCATCTAAACACTGGGAATGGGAATGTTTAATGCTTATTGCTTAGTTGCCTGGGCAACGGTAGAAGTCAAGCATGAGAAGAGAACTCATACTCACGCGTGTAGGATGCTACACCTGGATAATTAACCACTAAAGACAATGAGGGTACAACTTGACTCATCTCACTAATCTGGCTAAGGAATACTATCCTTAATATGATAATCTTGATGAAGACTTGGATAACTTGCTCATGCGAGGGGTAAGTCATCGTGAGTGTGGGATCTCAGATGACATAGCTCGGTGAAGAAAGAAAAACACCATTGTAATATTCAGTTATATAGAATCAGCTCCACACTCTTAAAGAAATATGATCATGTTTACTTTAAAACTCATACTTTCAAAAATCTTCTTATGATTCGCATCAAGGACAACATCCTACGGTTAAACCTAATCTGATATGTTCAAGAACCTCCATAATAAGATTTATTCTCTCCTTTAGCTGAGCGGGGATGTAGAATTGTCCTCCTATAGCATCAACTTCTGCTAAGAGAGGTACAACCTTACTAATCCCTATCCCATACCCCTTATTTTTACCTCATATATTTCCCTATGCCTATCAAAACCTTCATCCAAACGCCACTTTAGGATCAATAATTATCATTTCTTCCACAAACAACTTTTGTGATCAGGGGAAACTGGCTTTAATCATGTTAGAATAATTGAAAAAAATATGTGCATAGAAATTTCCAAATAAACAGGACAACTGTATTATTTTAATAGTTATTCTTATAAAATATTATCATTTCATCCACAAAATACAAATGCAAAGATACTCTCATATAACAAATTATCATTTCGTCCATGAAATACATGTATGGGTCATTTGGAAATAGTCATGTTGGGTCATTTGGACAACAAGAAATAGCATCATTTTTTACAATGGTCAACGGAGTTTAAGAATATGGAGAAGATGGAGGAGTTTGGACTGGTGTGCACCAAAGCGAAACCAGCAAAAAAGATCAAGCTTAGTTTTTGGAGAGACAACTACTTGTAATGTCATGTTTTTTACTTTGGGCCTAGCTACCTTGTAATTCCTTTTCTTCCTTCTTTGGTTTTTGTTGTACATAACATTCTTTCATTTAATTGAAAAGGAAAAAAATAGGTAGGGGATTCCCCAGCTGATTCGGTCAAAAAAATGAAATACAAATGGAAAGTCACAATGTTGGTCCTAGACCGAACATAATGAGGTGGGAGTGGAGAGTGAGAGGCAGAGAGAGAAAGTGAGTGATGGGCCAATGGTCCTCTCTGCCTTCCCCTCCCACTCTTTTAAGGCGAGGTGGGATGGAAGTTTTTCATTCTTTCCCCTGGTGGAGCTTATATTTATAAAAGAGCTCGAGGCTACAAATAGGCCCTAAGTATTTTCAAACAAGCCCCCAGCTTTGTAATTGGGCCTAAACACTCTAATGGAGTCCCTAATATATGATACACCCTAACAGTAGCCTCTCTCAACTATTTGATTTTAATCGAAAGTACAAGACCCAATAGCTGAATACGACTATGTGTGGCCTAATTACAACTCGGGCTCAGCTGTGAGGATCACCCTTCACAACTGACATGTATGCGCTTCACTTAAAATTTCATCCCAAAGACCCTATTAGGAAAAAGGGTATGACAAAAAGAGCACACACATGACTTTTGTCTATACAATGATCATTTAGAGATGCATGTTTGGTCTTCAACAGAACTTCACTTGAACCTCCGCGACTTCGCCTTTGGTGGCTTGCTCTTTTGCCTGGGCTTGGGCCCTCAATAGATTCTCTTCATATTTGAGCCTTCATGAAAGCAATGATGTAGTCGACACGTCTTCAAACTTTTGTTCACAGACGTCTAGCAAGGTTTGCGTCCTTAAGTAGATTGCTTGTCTAATGCAATGTTGAGGAGGTCAATGTTGATGGAGATCCCCCTACTATTAATTGACTGCAAATGAGAAGTCAAAGATGTTTATGTAGATGGCGATCACCCTGCTCCTAATTGATGGCGAAGGTGATGTCAAACGTACTAATGTTGATGGCGATCCCTTCGCTCCAAACTGACAGCGAAGGCGAAGGCAAAGACATCAATGTTGATGGTGAAGGTGAAGTTGAAGATGCTGATGTTAATGGTGAGCCCCCTCTCGCTACAAATTGGCGGTGAATGTGATGTTGGTGACGCCAAAGCTGATGGCAAAAGCCTCTCGACGTAAACTTGGCGTAGGTGGTGTCGATGATACTACCAGAGCTGATGGCAAAGCTCCTTGGGCCTTTTGATGACAAGTTGTGGTGCGTGGCTAGGGTTGGGTTTGCCACTTGGGCCTTTTGATGATGCAATTGATGCGGGTTTATGCTTCTGCGTGATTGCTCTTTCAGTTCCTCGAGACTGCCGACCTTCCATGGGAGTGGTTGTAATAAGGGGGGAAATGCCCCTCTTCTGGTGGACTAGAATCAAAACCCGACGTCCAATACCAGTCCTGCTCCTACGCGAATAGGAATAGGTAGAGGAGGCCCCTAAAACCACACCATCCTCTGCGTGCATCAGTTCAGGTGAAGGCTAACAATCGTTTTTTGGTTAGTGTCTACATGCGATTGCTCAATCCAATCCATTACTTCCTAGCGATCTGATCAACTACTTCGCGGCAACCTTCTGATCCTCTACTTCCTGGCGTCTCCAATGATGTGATTGATATTGCAACCTTTTTGCATGACACCTAGAGGGATAACTACACCAACAAAGGCTATGTCGACTAACGGAAATGGCTCTGGTGCTGCTAGGTGTGCTACTGCAGCTACTTGTTCGTTAACTTGTTTGCGATTGGATCAAATGTGCACATGCTTGATGTCGCAAATCTTTTGGTAATCTTTTTCTAGACTAAGTTAAGCCTGAATTTGCCTAAAATTCTAGCAAGTATCATTGGTTCATATGATCCTAGAAACATGGATCATATCATAGATGATTCGTTCATCAACATTGGAGTTAAATAGAGAAGAAAAACTTTAATTGCATTACTATTGATGATTCTTTAACTTATTGTAACACCCTAAAATTTACAATATTTTATAATAGGAGAATTTGATTTATTATACATTTTTGTGGGCATTTGAATTTAGGAAAATAATAATTTTGTTAAAAATAAAATCAAATATAAGGTTACCTATATGCATGTGCATTCATGCTGCTGCATAGTATTTTTGAATTGTGTGATTGAAATAAAATTTCAAATTGATTTGATTTGCATATGTAGCAATATGTGACACATGTCAGCGAGTTAAGGCAGAACATCAACGGCCAGCTGGTTTACTTCAACCTATGAAGATAACTGAGTGGAAGTGGGAAGAAGTTGGTATGGATTTCATTGTTGGATTACCACACACTCAAAGTGGTTATGACTTAATTTGGATAATAGTAGATCGGTTGACTAAGGTTGCTCACTTCATACCGGTCAAGACTACATATATGGGTGCAAAGTTGGTAGAATTATACATGCAACAAATAGTATGTTTGCATGGAGTTCCTAAGAAGATTGTGTCAGATAGAGGTACTCAATTTACATCACACTTTTGGAAGAAATTGCATGAGTCTATGGGCACTAAGTTGAACTTTAGCTCAGCTTATCACCCACAAACTGATGGACAAACAGAGAGAACCAATCAGATCTTAGAGGATATGTTGAGAGCTTGTGCTTTGCAATATGGTACAAGTTGGGATAAGAGTTTGTGTTACGCTGAGTTCTCCTACAACAATAGTTACCAGAAGAGTCTCAAGATGGCACCATTCGAGGCACTATATGGTAGAAAGTGTAGAACTTCATTGTTCTAGAATCAGACAGGAGAAAGTTAAGTGTTTGGACCTAAGATCCTCAAGGATGCTGAAAGGCAAGTAAAGACTATTAGGAAAAACTTGAGAGTGGCACAATCTAGACAGAAGAGTTATGCTGACACTCGGAGAAGGGAATTGGTTTTTGAAATAGGGGATTATGTTTACCTGAAGGTGTCATCAATGAGAAGTGTGAGAAGGTTTAATATGAAAGGAAAGTTAGCACCAAGGTATATTGGACCTTTCAAAATTTTAATGAGACGTGGAGAAGTAGCTTATCAGTTGGAATTGCCTCAGAGTTTGTTAGGTGTACATAATGTGTTCCATGTGTCTCAATTAAAGAAGTGTTTGCGTATATCAGAGGAGCAAATACCGTTGGAAGAGCTTACAGTTAAGGAAGATCTTACATATGAGGAATTTTCGGTAAAGATTTTAGAGATGGCAGAAAGAGTTACAAGGAGCCGAGTTATAAAGATGTGTAAGGTTCAGTGGAATCGGTATACAGAAGATGAGGCTACTTAGGAAAGAGAAGATGACATGAGAAAACATACCTGTAGCTTTTTGAGTAAGCATCGTCCGAATCTCGAGGACGAGATTCATTTTAAGGGGGTAGAATTGTAACACCCTAAAATTTACAATATTTTAAAATAGGAGAATTTGATTTATTATACATTTTTGTGGGCATTTGAATTTAGGAAAATAATAATTTTGTTAAAAATAAAATCAAATATAAGGTTACCTATATGCGTGTGTATTCATGCTGCTACATAGTATTTTTGAATTGTGTGATTGAAATCAAATTTCAAATTGATTTGGACTTGCATTCAAAACTTGTTTGGAAATTAGTTTAGAAAATGGAAAAGTATTTTTTTCTCTTCTTTCCCCTGAATTTGGCCTGCCGTAGCTGGTTGGCCTGCTTTCCTTGGCCTGCTGGCCAGCCGCTCTGCTCTCTTCTGTTTCTCCGTGCCGGCCCATCTCTCTAGGCCTGTTTCCCACGTGGCCCTCTATTTCCCGCGTCGGCCCAGCAGCAGCGCTGGCCTAGCTTCGTAGTCGCGTCCACGTTCGCCTCCTACCCCGCTGACGCGCTAGGTCCACACGTCAAGCGTATCCTCTTCCTCCATCTCGTGTCCGACATGGACACCATCACCGCCGAGTCCACCTTCGCTACTCCCTCGCGGTGGCGTGCTCCCCACGTCGCCCCGCCTTATAAAGGCCGTGCCCGAGCCTGCGTCGCTTCCAATCCTGAGCCCTAGAGCAAGCCTCCACCTCGCCGAGACGCCGAGCCACCACCTAGCCTAGTGCCGCCATGAGCTTGGAGAGCCGTCGCCCGCCTCATCGAGCACCATGCTTGCCCTGTTCCCTCTCTGCCGCCGAGGAAACCCTAGGTAAGCCCGCCGTCGCCCCCTCTCTCTCCCAGTGTCTCCGGTTCATCAAACCGTGCTTTGTAGGCCGAAAACCATGAGCACCGCTCGCTTCGGCAATGGCGCCGCCGCGGCGGACTATTCCGGCCGACGAGCTCCCTCCCGATCCAATCACCACCATCCAACTCTAATCCAACGGCCCAAGATCAAGGATACCCCTTCGCTGTGAATTTTGCAAAAAGGGCCTTACAAGTATTTGATCTTAACCCACAGTCAAAAATGTCTTTTCAGATTTTGTTTTCTTCTTTTGAAAGCGTATTTTGTTTCGGTTAAATCTAAAATACATTTTTAGCTATTTACAGTTTTGCCACTAGATTTGTTTTAGCCATAAAATCTCCATTTTAACTCCGATTTGATCCGTTCAACTTGCGTTGGGTCATAATTCCATAATCTACATGTTCATACTACTGTTATGTAGGTTTTGAACTTTTAAAATTTGAGGTTAGATTTAATCTATTATTTTACTAAAGAAAATCTTGTTTAATTCATAACTTCTTCGTTTTAGCTCTGATTTTTGTGATCTTCGTATCTGTGTGATCGTAGCAAGACGTAGATTCATTTTACAAACTTTTCATCTTGATTTTATGCTGATTGGTGTACTGTTCTAATCTATAGCTTTTGTTTGCTATGTATGATTGTATGGATGCATGTGTGGTGCTGTTTGACCTCAAGTAGACAGTGAGTTTTGTGTTGGTGATCTGGAGCAACTCTTTGAAGATCAAGACCAGCAGCGATACTTTGAATTAAGGCAAGTGTAATATGAGGCTCCTTGTTACCTATTCACTTTAATGCAATCTCAATTCATGTGCATATGTTAATGAACCACTTGGAGTCTATTACCTTGATATTGATTATCCTGTCCTTGATTTACCTATGGGTTTTGCATGTGGGTAGTATGCTCAGTTTGGTCCAACCAATATTGATTAAAGAATACAATTAAAGATATATGCAACATGGTATTAAAAGATGTTTTTAGCAACATGAAACAAGGGGGCTAGAGCATTGGGCCTTTTTCTTATGGTGCTCTAGTTTCTCTCCATAAGGACTCATCTTTAAGTGATAACCTAGGACTTATGAGGACCACATGGCTCTGGTCTTAGTCCGGTACCTTGCTCTTTCTAGTTTGTAGCAGTTTACCGAAAGGGCAAGAGGGGCATACCAGGCTAGGTATGGGCCTCATCCCTAGGGTGTGTACTATTCTGCGTGTATCAGTGCCACTTTTGGAGATGACTCCATAACACTTGGGAGATGGAATCCTTAGCGGCTACTCCTTATTAGAACGACTGGGGAAAAGCTTCGTAGTGTACTCTGCCTGCTCACCTTGGAAGTGTTTTAGGAGTAATTAACCCGGGCATATGGGTAACACGACTCATGGTGAAAGTGTACAACCTCTACAGAGTGTAAAACTGGTATATCAGCCGTGCTCACGGTCACGAGTGGCCTGGATCCTTACTGAATAGTTGGTTACCTAAATGGTTTGGGTTATGATTAAAATTGTTGATATCTCTAATTATTCATATTTGGGAGCCTAAGCATAACTTAGCAACTTATGATTAATAATAAAATGTGACCAACTAAAAGTTCTTACCGCAGTTCAGCCGTGTCAAGCCTTTTGAGCCTGCATCCCCTCATGTTATGCTTGCTAAGCGGTAGTAGCCTACGCTTGTTTCATTTCAATACTTTGGCAAAATCCTAGATGGGTACCAGATGAAGGTTCTGCAGTGGAGTTTTTCAAGAGGTGTTAGGCTTGTGATCAACCAGTTGACGATTCATGTGGTATTGGAGGCCTCGCCAGAAGAATAGAGTTATAGTATATACTGTAAAGTAAGACTACGTCTTTTGTAACAAATATTTGTGCGCTAAGTATTTAAGGCATTGTCTTTGATATTACCCCTTCATTTGTAGCTATATGTGTGAATTGCATTCCTGGGCACACATATGGTGTGTATCTAGTTTTATCCTTAAAACCAGGTGCTACACTTATATCTTTGCATTATCATTAATTACATTCACACATAGATATGAACCAAAAGTTGATTCACTTTCCAACTAAACCTCTGTCAAGTTTGTTAACTCAAGTGAGGAGTGACAATAAGCCGGTGAGCTCTAGCGGTCGAGCTTGATGGTGATTAGCGGAGACACAAGGGTTATGCGAGGAATTGCTCTAACAACGAATGATAGATGAGTATGTCCAGGAGAACATCAGAGAAATGTGCTCAACCTTGATGAGATACCATTATTAACATCGAAAACCTTGATTGGGGATGGCACTAAGGCCAGTCTCAGTGGGAGTTTCATCTGAGTTTCATTTGCATTAATATTGTGACACATCAACAAATTTAATGACTTGGCAGGCTAATTGTGAATAGAGAGAAGGAGAGAATTTCATGGAGTTTCATCGGGATGAAACCCACCAGCACAGCTACCAACGCAAAAGCTGATGTGGCATTCTTGGTAACTGTGCTATGAAACTTTCCACTGAGACTGGTCTAAGATAAATATGGTACACAGGTTTATAGTATATAAATCTATGGCAAGTATATAATTTGTAGCAACAAAAGTTTGAGCATTAATTAGGAACCATTTCTAAATACAAATAAAACATAACACCTTTTGTACTATAAACTCTTTATAAGTTAGGCTAATTAAAATAACAAAGTTAGAATTTTGAAATAGCTAGGGAGTAGTGTCTACCTGGTTAGAGGATTATGAGTTTAATGTCTATCTGTATCTCTAATTATTGTAGATTGTAGAAGAAGTACTTTTTTGTTGTAAAGAACTTTATATTTCGCATTCCTTCGGTGCTCAGCAAAGTGAGAAAAGAACACCACCGGCCTGTTACCATTGGAAGCCAACCAAGCAGGCCTATTATTTGAGTCATTGAACTATATGGGCCACATTCTTGAGGATGGGCCGTCTCTCTATGCCACGAACACACATCCTATTCCTACTCCTGGGCTTCACCTACAACTCGTCCAGTCATCCGGCCCGGTAAACAGGATCGAGATCGAGACGACCACACCACACCACACCCGGGATGGTTCACGTTGTTGGACTCGGCCAAGTCTACGACCCGATCTCGGCTCCGACCAAGCCGGCCTCCGCTGCACCCCACCCCGTCGTCGCCATGCCGCTGCATGCTCCTCGATCGCCGCCCCGATCATCTTGCGCTGCTCCTCAGTCCCACCACCGTGCCTTTATAACTGACGATGGCACGCGCGTCGTCCTTGCAGCCGCAGCAGGCAGCGTCACCGTCACATAAACCACGCGTCGCAGTAGCTAGCAGCCACCAGCAGCCCCTGCGCGCCGCGAGCCGTCGTCCGTCATGGCGGACGTGCTGGTGGACTCGCAGCGCCGCGTCCTCATCAGCGGATACGGGTACGGCCTCCCCCCGCAGCCCGCAGAGAGCCTGCTGCTCGGCCGCCTCGACCAGATCGACCTCCGGGTACGTACGTCGTCGTGTAGTTGCTGATGGGTGATGGCCGGCCGGTCATCCGGCCGCGCGCATGGACGTTTGTATTGTATACATCGTCCATGCACGCCGATGACGCGAGCACATTAATTGATGCCTCCATCCGTGTGGTGTTTTCGTGCAGCTGCGGCAGCTGGAGGAGCAGCAGCAGCGCCGCCCGTCGCACGCCGAGCACGGCGCGCCCGCCCCGGCCCGCCGCGCGCCGGCGGCGCAGCACCAGCACACCAAGTCCATGCCGGCGGCGCTGCAGCACGTGCCGGTGCGGGGCGACCTCATGGACCGCCTCAACCTGCTGGAGTCCCGCATCAGGCAGGTCAGCTGCGAGCTGGGCCTGGACGGCGGCGGCGGTGTCGCCGGCAAGGCCCTCCATCACCAGTTCGGGCTGGGGCTGGGATCCTCCTCGTCCGTGCCGCTGTCGAGGATCCCGCCACGTGGTCCGACTCCTGCGCCGGTGGCGGTGGTGGACCCGGCTCGTGAGGCGTTCGGCCGCGGCAAGGTGCAGAGCAAGCCCGCGGCGGCGGCCGCCGGGAGCTGGAGCGCCGTGGAGATCCTGCAGCGGGGCGCGCGCCAGCTCCACCGCAGCACCAGCAGCATTAGCAGCATCAGCAAGCCCAACCCACCCATCAAGGTGAGCTCCGCTCCGACGATCCACCGCCGACGACGACAGAAAAAACCTCTCTGATCGATTTCGCACATTGATCAGGGATTCCAGTGGCGAGCAAAAAGTTGAAAATCTGATCTTGTTGTTTCGTTTGATTTGAAAAAGGTGAACAAACTGAAAGAAACGAAATCCGCGTGCGAGAAGGAGAAGAGGAAGGCGGAGCGCAGCAAGTCTCTAACGAAGGCGGAGCGCAACAAGTCCCTGACGAGCAGGCTGTGGCTCATGGTTGGATGTAAGCATTAGTTGGATGCTGAAAAGGTGAAAAATTGCCAATAACAAGCATGTGATGAACTGATCTTGGTCCATCGTCCACAGAACTTAGAAGCCATACATATATATTTTTGTAATTTGTGTTTCTACTCTGCTTTGATCTACTTCCGTCCATCATCATTAGTTGTACACAGGTCTGTATGGGTTTCACAGTGTTAGTACCACTTCGATAGAATTCCCGCTTCAGTTTGCTTCGTGATAACAGTGTCAGATACTCATATATTTCCACTTAAGATTTGATGCTAGCTGAGCGTACTCTATCTTGAGATAGAGCAGATCACTTTGTTGCATTATTGCAATCCTCTGGTACTGTTGATGGCATCCAATCCATCTAGGAGCATGTGTGTTATATGTATAGCATAGGCTTTCTATGTCACACACTCCCCATTGTCAGCACACACACTGTATACATCATCATGAATTCTGAACCTATCACATACAGAGCAGAAAGCACAATGTGATCCACCGAAAATGCTTCGAAGAAACAAGTGCCGGCCAGATGTGATGCATGCCAAACTGAAAAGCCTCGACGACAGCAGAGGACGGTGAGAATTGAGAATGATCTATCTACGCGCACTAGCAGTCTCAGCTTCTGAATGGAATGGCCATAGGCCATGCATGCATGCATGCAAAGAGTTTCTGAATACTTCTTCAGCCCCTGTGTTTCTTTCAGTCAAGACTCAACTCTGAACGAAGCTGATCCCTGTCGAGTGTCGACTGTCGTCACCTGCTGCATAGTTTATAGTAGTTGAGGACAGCCGGCAGGCGGCAGCCGATCCTCGTCGTGATCGTGACGTGGACAGGCCAGGTGACGAGAGGAGCAGAGACTGCATCAGCACACGAATCAGATCTACCTGCCCCTGGCCCAGCTCCAACGAGTAACACTAGCAGCCAACACTGCACGTTTGTATGCCTGGGATCACACTTACACATTATATGATACATGTTCTAAAGTATGTGCTTCCATTTTAGTTCACTAAATGTCAGAAACTATTGAACTGGAAGAATGCCATAACTTGTCATTTCTTCAGCTTTGATCTGTATCAAATACTTTGTGGATTATCCTGATGCACATTTGGGTCCATGGATGGGTCATCCTGATGCATGTGTGTCAGCATGAGCACTGGGAGGTGATTCAGATGCTTCTGTTCTTCGGATGGACATCTGTCGGGATAGAAGACTTGATGCAATAATGCTATTCGTGTAGAAAATGGAGCTGCAGAGCTAAAAAGGCTCCTAGATTATAAGAGAGATATTTACATAAGGCACTTAATGTTTCACACCTTTACCCATTCATCACCATCAAATGTACTCTAGTCAACAAACATGCTCAGTTAAGCACATGTTTCTTAGCAATACAAATCTGTACAGCACATGATTATCTTGTGAAATTTGATCTCTGAGGCCACTTGCCTTAAAATTCTGCAACTTATTTATTACACCAAATTAACTTTTTGTTATTTATTACACCAAATTAACTTTATAAGTTATTTATTAAACCAAATTTGATCTCTGGGGACACCATTAACCTTGATATGTCCTGAATCCTGGTGATAATGCTTTGTGGAGATACTCCTTTTTTCGGGATAATAAGAGCAGTGGTTCGTGTAGAATAATTTCAGAGCGATTGTTGCTTGGTTCTATACATTGCGAGTTCATTTTGGTCAAGCAAAAACCAAAGTATATTGAGGCCAATCCTTAATTAGCTCCAATGGCAAGCGTTGTTGGGTGTGATACTGCTCACCTGTGTTTGAGGTTTGCTTGACCCTGGTGCTTACACAATCATTTCTACTCCTTAATCACCTTGAACTATATATTTTTATAATCACCTCGAACCATGTATATATACTATCAATTTATATGTATTTTAAATCCACAATATTTTTTATTAATCACCTGCTGTTCAATTCCTTTAGGACCCACCCTCTTCATATACAAGTTTTGTTAGATTCACTAATCCAGTATCATCTGCAAAAGGTAAACATGGTAAGATCACTTAACCTGTTATTAATGGTTCACCAGGATATATGTAAGAACAGGAAAGTAGCTAGACCCAAGCATCCAGTCAGTCGGCACTGAGCTCCTCAGATCCACCAATCTGTTCATGTTCTGCAATCAGTTAATAATGGCACCGACAAAATGTTTCTGAGGTAGTGCAGATGTAATGGTTATTGATGTTTGCTGTTGACAATGAACTTGACACACTTACTTATCTAACCAGCTCGAAATCTTCCTTAGTGTTCTCACAGGATGTAGGGCAACAATCATCATTCAAGGAAGAGACATCTGTTAGAAACTTAGAATACCAAGACATTTGATAGATATGCTAGCAGGTATTCGAATGCCACTTACCAGAGTTGAAGTGCTTCAAAACGGCTAGCCTCGAAAGATTGGAAAGTTAGCAGTTGTCACTAGCTACATCAGAAATGAAAAGAAGGGGCAGAGTCGATGGATATACATAGGAAATGAAAAGACGGAAATTGTAGTATTTTGTTCCCAGAGTAGAAGGTTGTTGATCCAGCCGATCCAACCACAAATATTATTACTTGCTCCACATTAGTTCCAACTTCCATCCACAAGTGTTATTACTTGCTCCACACCGGTGTAGATAATGGAATTTCTTTTCTGAAAATGAGACAGCACCAAATTACAGGAGCTAGTACGACACTGAGAGGTTGTTATCATCAGGAAAGAAGGTTAACAAAAGAAACAACACCATACAAAAAAAAACACCATCACCCATAACAACTGTGGCCGCCGCGCTGGTTAGAGACAACAACAATAGCGCGGCCGGTTGGAGACATCAACAATAGCTCATTTAAATAACATCTGAATCGAGTTCTAGGAAAATATAGCAACTCTTTAAGGCCTTGTTTGGATGCGCATGTATTCATCTCAATCCACATGGGTTGAAGTGGATTGGAGTGGAATTGAACTAAATTTCATTCCATTCCACTCCAACACATGTGGATTGAGGTGGATACACGCATCCACACAAGGCCTAAGTCTTTAAGATTTGAGAAGAACATCAGTAGCAAGGTACTCATATGACAATGACACCAGGGTGGCTGGTTGGAGACATCAACAATAGCTCGTTTAAATAACATCTGAATCGAGTTCTAGGAAAATATAGCAACTCTCAAGTCTTAAGATGCGAGAATAAAATCAGTAGCAAGGTACTCATATGACAATGGCACCAGGGTGAATGAGCATGCTGCTAGGTCACACACAAAAGATACCACTTTTACAACTTAAATACTACTAGTACAAGCTAACAGAGCTGAATACCTCTGAAACAAGCGAAGGTTCATCACTTATACTAAGATTATTATTATGCTATATGCAGCCTTAACTCGTTACCACACCAACCACACATGACAATAGTGCTACACCAACTTGTGGTCATTAGCTAGTTTTTCGTCATGGGTGACCTCCAGCTGGTACTCAGCATACCCCCTGATGATGGACTGGCGGTGCAAGTACTCATGGAACTCACAATCAACCTCATATTGGGCGATATCACTAGCAAACATGCATTGGATGAAGGGATTGTGGGTAGTGTAGGTGAAAGGCTTGAAAGGGGGGTGATCCTTCAAAATAATATCAATGGACATCTTGTCCAACCTCCTAGTCACCATCTTAGTCTTCCCATTTCCGCCGGCCGATTCACTGACCTTCATCTTCGCCTCCTTCAATCCGCTGCCCTCCATCAATCCATTGCCCTCCGTCTCCGCCGCCTCCTTCGATCCGCTGCCCACGGTCTCCACCTCCTTCGATCCGCTACCCTCCATCTGTTAGTTAATAATTTTGATTTCATTAAGAAAAACAAACTAAATAAATGGAAAATAAAAATTGATAGAATTCCTTTTATTCTTCTTCAAATCCAAAAAAACCTTTTTTATACATACGTCATCGATTTGCAATTGGAAAAAGGGTTAGTTCAAACTGTTTTATCGATGAGTGTTCTATATCAGATAAATTCTACACTAGCTATTTCCGCTAAAAGCATTTGGAGACTAATACTAATGTAGTTGTATTTCGAGACTAATATTTGTAGAAAGAGTACCCAAAGGAAAGCTATTGTGAAAATAAAAAAAATACCTCGCTCGATCTCTTAGCCTTCTTCTTTGATCCGCTGCCCTCCTTATCCTCGCTCCTCGCCTTCTTCTTCTTCTTCTTCGATCCGCTGCTAGATCTCTTGCCCTCCTCCCTCGATCGCTTCGACTTCTTCACCGATCTGGCGTTCGCCACCATCGCCTCGTCCTCCGTCGCAATCTTCTTCCTCTCCTTCCCACCCTGCAACGGAAGGACAGCCATCAACTCGCTGCCCTCCTCCCTCGAGCTCTTCTTCTTCTCCTTCGATCCGGCCGCCTTGTCCTCCTCATCGGGCATGGGCTTCTCTGACAGCGAACGGGAGCAAGTCGGGCACATCTCTAACAGCGAACGGGAGCAAGCCGGGCACCTCTTGGTCTCCATCATAATCATCCTCCTCCTCTGCAGAACCTGCCACTGCTTCTTCGTCACCTCAGCCGGCTCCTTCTCCTGGAAGGGCCCGTGCAGCAGGACTGCTTGCATCAAGTCCCGCATCTTCTCGGCTTCCGTCACCACCTCCACCACCTCCTCGTTAGGATCGGGAATGGCTGTACGCTCCTTCCTCATCACAAAACCGGAGCACGTGGAACACATGACCAACTCTGAGGCGAACCCCAGCATCATCTCACTCCCATTCTCCATCGTCCTCCTAACCTCCGGCCGGCAGTCAACTCTTCTTCTAGACGTGGATGGCGAGGCTGCGGCTGCCTTAGATAGACCAATCGATATATGTGTATGATTCCCCGTAAACCCTAGGTGCCAATTGCCAAATAAACCAACAAACCCAACTCGGTAGTAGGGCCCTGTTTGGTTTATGACCCACAAGTCCTGCCAAAATTTGTGCATGCCAATTGCCAAAGTTACTTTGCCTTGTTGGTTTATGTCAGCATGTGACAAGATATACTGCATATGAAGCTAGTTGCCTGCATGGAAGGCGTGAAGGCGGCAACGCTTCTGGGCATGAACAATATTTGCCTGGAATCCGATGCGCAGTAAGTGATCTTTGGTGGGTGGCTTGGTGCATGAATTGAAGGAGATCATAGCGGGAAATTTTGTGAATTTCCAAGCTAGGTATGTGCCACGTGAATGTAATCGAGTAGCTCATGAGCTAGCCTCTATAGGAAGTATGAGTGATAAGTTAGAGTCTGTGGCCCTGTTGGTTGCGCTGAAATTTGGTTGCTGCTACTTATGCTGATTTGTTGTGAGAGAAAAACATTGTTCCTTCTCTGAAAAGTAGTGCTGAAAAACAGGGCCTATAGTAATGGCCAGAGTGCCAGATTATATTATGCACTTAGTGTCAAGCGATTTAGCTGACATGGTTAAGTAATGGAATTTAAAATTCCTTTCAAAATTAAAAAAAATTAAAGTTGTGTTTTGCCAAAATTTGGTTATGCCAATGTATGTTTTGTGGCTTTAGTAGGTCAAGAAAATTGACTTGCCTTGAAAAAGTGACTAGGGTTTGATTGGAAGCTACTGTCTCCATCTAAGAAAGAATGTAGTTTTTATTTTGCGAGGGGTCAAATAATTTTAATTTTGACCAAATTTATATAAAAAATACTAACATTTATGACGTCAAATAAGTATCGTTAGATTCATTTTGAAATATATTTTCATGATAAACCTTTTGGAAACATAATTATTTTATATAAACTTGATCAAACTTAAGAAAGTTTGACTTATCCAAAACTTATAATTGAATTCTTTTATGGATGAATGGACTAATAAGTAACAAAGTTTGGCCAGCGCCCGATCAGGTTGTTTTGGTTGATAAACGGGTAATGCATGGTTAGTTGCTCCTAGTACTGGGTAGCTACCGTAGTCTTTCTTTCTGTTTTCTAGCTTGCTTCTCCTGAAACGCTATCTGGATGATGTATTTCCGTTACTTCTTGGCACGTTGTCCGGAACGGATCCGGCCAGGAACGTTTATGTATTTTATACGGGCCAACAAGCACTAGGAAGCGTTCTGGCCGGGAATCAGCCAAAACGAACAGGCCCTTAATGGAAATGGAGGATCTCCCTCGGTTCGAAAAAAAAAAAACAAAGTTTGGCCAGCTTGTCCATTCTCCGTTGCTTTGCACTGGCCAGATCGTGGGCGCCAAATGTGCCTTGTTTTGGCGAGTGGAAGCAGCATAATTATGGCATGCATTTCCTGACTAGCAACCCTTAAACCATACTCCCTCCGTCCCCAAATGGTAAGCGTGTTTTGATAAGCAAAAAGTCATACATAATAGATTTGACCACTGATTTCTCTAATAAAGTGTTATTGTTTGCTAAAGAATCAATATCATCATGCTTGATGCGGAGGTACTTGAATACAAATCTATTGACGTGAGTTTTATATCATAAACTTAACTTGTATGTAGTTTGAATAATTGTAAATTTGACTTTTTCCTGTATGAAATACAATTAATCATTTCAGAATTCAGGGAGTATCTCACAAATTACATTTCCAATTTAGATATAGACGAATGCAAAATACTAGGGTTACGTAAGCCTGAATACTAATTAATACCCTTACAACAAAATAAATCCCTTGATTGATTCTATAAATCGGTCAGATGTTCAGGGGCTACACCTAGCAGGTGCACTCACACGCCCTTACCGATCGAAGCCTCGAAGCCTCCGTCTTACCCTGAGCAATGGGAGGGTCGGATGAACCCACCATCGCTCGGGAGGCGTGGCCGAGCAACCGTCACTATACCAGGGAGGAAGAAAGGTACTTCACTAGAGAAGCTCACGCTCCCGAGGGGACACATTAAATTAAAACGATTAAAATCTTGTACAGCAAACAATGCTTGAGATCGTGACATTACCCAGAACTATGAATGAACTACATATATTCTTTCAAGAAAAAAAATCGATTATGACCTATAAAGATGAGTTATGTGAATATGCAGTACAGCAGTAGCATGCTAGTTGCTACTTGCTAGCAGGTAGCAGCTACGATGCCCACTTGTCCAGCATATATAGCATTTGGTTGGGCCCAAGGAAAGGAAGCAAAACGATGCGATGCGGCTCCAAGAATAGGCAGCATGCACCTGGCAGGTTGGCGCACATCAGCAGGTGACCAGGCACGCAGCGGCAGTGGGGTGCCGGAGAATGCGGTGGAGCGCACGTCTCGGCGGCGACCTGGTCGCCGGCCTGTGGCCAGTGGCCACCACCAGTGGCGGGTCCCAGAAAATATTTCAGGGGACTGAACAACATTATTATTCGATCTTAAATCTCAGTCCCCCTATACTATAGAATTTTACCTAAAAATTTATAGGGGCTCCACAGAGGTTCCACTGCTGCGAAATGGGTAGGGGGCTTGAGCCCCCGCCCCACCGCTGTAGTCCACCCCTGGCCACCACCCCCAAACATATCCTCTGCAGTCGATCCTCACGGACCCTCACGACTGCAAACAGCAATCGCTCTATCTCTGCCGTTCCCTGCCATCCAACCTGACCGGACTGAGCCCAGGCGCTCAACCTCCTCTGCACGTCGTTCCGGCCCAACAACAGCGGCCTCTTAATAATCGTAAAAAGCATCAAAAAGGGGAAATAAAGAAATACAGGAAAACAAAGTAAATAAAAATTGCTACTGTTGTACAAGATTTGATGATGTCCTCAATCTCCGCCTCCTCCTTCAATTCGCTGCCCTTCATCTTCGCCTCCTTCGATCCACTGCCCTTAAAGATGGCAACGGGGCCCCGATACCCGATACCCGACGAGTATTTGATCCATTAGGGAACGGGGATGGGATCATATCTTTACCCACGGGCATCTAAATGGACTAAGAATCCATCCCCGACGGGTATAGCGGGTACGGGAACGTTCCCTGTTTACCCTAGTTCAATTTTTCCTCACCATCTCCGCCAGCAGCACAAGCACGCCTGCCTCACGAGCGCTCGTGCCCCTCGCTTCCTCAGTTCGGTCTCTCTGCCACCTTTGCTCGTCCTCCTCGCAATCCTCGCTCCTTCTCCTCGGCTATCTCCGAGACTCCGACACTTATACCCGGGTGAAGAAGAAACGTCTTCGATTGCAAAGCTACGACCCCAAGTGTCCTTGTTTATCGGGTATGCAGTACCCGTCGGGTATCTGCTACCCGACCGATGCCCGACGGGTACGGGGTAGGCAAGAATCTATACCCGAGACAGTTAACGGGGACGGGGACGGGATGAATTCTCCGTAGCGAGGAAGAGAACGTCCCAACGATACCCGACGGGTACATCCCCGTTGCCATCCTTAACTGCCCTCCATCTGTTAGTTAATAATTTCAATTTCATTAAGGAAAACAAAGTAAATAAATGGAAAATAAAAATTGATAGAATTCCTTTTATTTTTCTTCAAATCCAAAAAAACTCCTTTTTTATACATAGGTCACCGATTTAGCATTTTAAAAGAGGATGCGTGCCCTTCTAAGTAAATAGTTCAAACTATTTTATTAATATAAGTGTTCTATATCAGACAAATTCTACGCTAACTATTTCCCGCTTAAAGTATTTTGAGACTATACAATGTAGTTATACAAAGAGTACCCCTTTTTGCCTCGAATTCAACCAGTTTAGCTAAAAAAGGGGAACTTATTGAAATAAATATTTCCTTCTAATCGAACTTGAAATAAGATTCCAAAGAAAGCTACTCTGAAAATAAAAGAAATAACTTGCTCGATCTCTTAGCCTTCTTCTTCTTTGATCCGCTGCCTTCCTTATCCTCGCTCTTCGCCTTCTTCTTCTCCTCCAATCCGCTGCTTAGATCTCTTGCCCTCCTCCCTCGATTGCTTCCACTTCTGCTCCGATCTGGCGTCTGCCACCATCGCCTCGTCCTCCGTCGCAATCTTCTTCCTCTCCACCCCGC